>NW_024883844.1:0-7500 GCF_019059575.1 Amphibalanus amphitrite
CCTTTCGCCATCAACCCATGTTATTCGAATGATTGTGTCGTTCAACACGGGATGCGGAATTACCCTTGGCTTAGGGCCGACTCACCCACGTCCAAGTACTGTTCGCGCGGAACCCTTCTCCACATCGGTCCACAAGGATCTTGCTTGTGTATTTGCTACTACCACACCAAGATCTGCACCGATGGCGGCTCCAGCTAGCCTCACGGCTACGCCTTCGACGCTCACCACCGCGCCGCCCTACTCGTCGTGGCTTGAGACGTGGCATGCACTCGCCTGCCGACGACGGTCGAGTCGTGGAACGCTTTAGCGCCATCCATTTTCAGGGCTGATTGCTTCGGCAGGTGAGTTGTTACACACTCCTTAGCGGGTGCCGACTTCCATGGCCACCGTCCTGCTGTCGTGAGCAATCAACACCTTTCATGGTATCTGATTTGCGTCCGCTTAGGCACCTTAACTCGACATGCGGTTCATCCCGCATCGCCAGTTCTGCTTACCAAAAGTGGCCCACTGGGCACTCGGATTCAGAGTCGTCGCTGCAGTGAAGCCAGCGAGACGTCTCACCCATTGAAAGTTTGAGAATAGGTTGAGCTCGCAAGGAGCCCAGCTCCTCTGATCATTCGCTTTACCGGATGAAACTCCGTATCACACGAGCGCCAGCTATCCTGAGGGAAACTTCGGGCGGAACCAGCTACTAGATGGTTCGATTGGTCTTTCGCCCCTATACCCAGCTCAGACGATCGATTTGCACGTCAGAATCGCGGCGGACCTCCACCAGAGTTTCCTCTGGCTTCATCCTGGCCAGGCATAGTTCACCATCTTTCGGGTCCCAACGTGTGGGCTCTAGGTCCACGCCTCAGCAGTGCTCAGTGAAGAGCAAGCCAGCCGATGGCGTGGCCCGCGGATGCGCCGCCGCCACGAGTGACGACGGATCTCCGCTCGTGCCGTCAGACGACACTTCACTTTCATTGCGCGTTTGAGATTCGACAATCTCAATCGCTCGCTCACATGTTAGACTCCTTGGTCCGTGTTTCAAGACGGGCCGCACGTGACGACGCAAAGGCCGAGCCGACTCTTGCGAGTCGATTTGCGCTGGCCGTCGCCCAGTCGTTTGCCAGCGGTCGCATTGCACCGAAGACCAGGCCGGCCGTGGCCGCCAGAGGCGCACATTCCACGGAGCACCGGCACACGTCCGAAGACGGCGCCGGCCCGACACGGCTCGACGGATAACGACCGGCAATAAGACCGGACAACGAGGCCCCGACCTGCCAATGTCAAACAAAGGGAAGCGCGCCGCCGACCGGCCGACAGCAGCACGCGCCGGCACCGTTTCCGATACCGAGCGCGCACCGTGCGTCAGCCGACGAGCGCCTATTTGTCCGACGACACGCGTCACACGTGCGCTTAATCCCATGCTGGCAGCTTCACGGGCTATTTGACTCTCTCTTCAGAGTACTTTTCAACTTTCCATCACTGTACTTGTTGACTATCGGACTCGTGGTTATATTTAGCTTTAGATGGAGCTTACCACCTGCTTAGGGCTGCATTAGCGAGCAACCCGACTCGAAGGAGGACTCGTCCGCGAGCGCGGCGATCGGTCGCACGGGCCTGTCACCCTCCACGGAACTCCTTTCCAGGAGACTTGGACCGACACCGGACACGGACAGAGCCCTCCCGAACACCACATTGCACGACGGCCTCTCGGCCGCCGGCTTCGGTGCTGAGCTCATCCCACTTCACTCGCCGTTACTATGGGAATCCCATTTGGTTTCTTTTCCTGCACTTAATGATATGCTTAAGTTCAGTGCGTAGTCCAGCACCCCCGAGGTCGAAACGATAAGAGAGCACAGAGACGTGTGGTCCGTCCGCGGGCGGGCGCCATGTTGTGTCAGGGCACGGACGCCAAACGCGCGGAGAGCACACGCTGTGACGACGCCAGAATTGGCACTTGAGACGACGCCATTTGAACACTGTCGGCCACGGCCGGTGCCACGCGCACCGGCCATAACAACAGATGACGAAACGTCCACGGCTGCGTTGATGCGCAGATTCGTCAACCGACCCTCGAGAGCACTGAGCTTGCCGACCGAAATCGGAAGCCGCCATTTGCGTTCAACCTGTCGATGATCATTTGTGTCCTGCAATTCGCAAACTGTCTCGGGTTTTACCCCGGTCTTCATCGACCCACGAGCCGAGTGATCCGCTGCCATGGGAGCCCAATGTTTAGTTTTTGAATAGGACCGAGGGCGCAGGTCCTATGTTGGCGTTCAAAAATGTACACATATGGAAGCCATAGTGACATCGTGTTCAGTACTTCCGTCCGGGGAATGTGCGTCCCGGACAGAATGACGGTAACAATCATGCACAGAAATATGCACACAACTGAGAATGATCCTTCCGCAGGTTCACCTACGGAAACCTTGTTACGACTTTTACTTCCTCTAGACGACCAAGTTTGGGCGTCTTCCCGGCCGCACGGCCGAAGCCAGCAGCCAGTCTAGGCGACCTCACCAAATCATCCATCGGTAGTAGCGACGGGCGGTGTGTACAAAGGGCAGGGACTTAATCAACGCAGGCTAGTGACCTGCGCTTACTTGGAATTCCTCGTTCATGGGGGACAATTGCAACCCCCAATTCCCATCACGAAAAGGGTTCAAACGTTTGCCCAGCTCCTCACGGAGAGGGGTGTTGAACGGCGCGCTGACCACTTCAGTGTAACACGCGTGCAGCCCAGAACATCTAAGGGCATCACAGACCTGTTATTGCTCCATTTCCTTCGGCTGGGACGCCGATGATCCCTCTAAGAAGCAAACCGCAGTCACAAGAGACTGACAGTTTCAAGTTTAATAGGCCAGAGTCTCGTTCGTTATCGGAATAAACCAGACAAATCACTCCACCAACTAAGAACGGCCATGCACCACCACCCACTGAATCAAGAGAGAGCTATCAGTCTGTCAATCCTTACGGTGTCCGGGCCTGGTGAGTTGTCCCGTGTTGAGTCAAATTAAGCCGCAAGCTCCACTCCTGGTGGTGCCCTTCCGTCAATTCCTTTAGTTGGAGATTGTTGCTCGGGTTAGGTGTTCGCCCGAGTAGAGTCCGGGACCACGGCCTGGTGTTGTTGGCCCAGGAGCAGAGCCCACGGCTTCACCGGCCCGCGAGGACCGCAAAGGACTGGACAAGACTGTCGTCAAGGATTAAGACTGGATATATTTGGACTTAAATCTAAACTGGTCAGCGCGACGCTCCACCCCATCTATCCTAATACCCTCCCTCTATCCTAATGGCACCTAGTGGGGATGACTTTTATATCTAAAAGTTATATACAGCTCTAAGTTAGTCTAAGTGTTGCATCCCCCCCCCGGACGGAAGTACATCAACACGATTGGTGGCTGCTATATAAATATAGCTGCCAATTTTGTGGATTCTGTGAATCCGGTGTTCGAGAACTCCAGCCTTCCCCTCGGGCCAACCAGTGGACAGCCGCCAGACAGTCCCGGAAGGTCCTCGCGAAATGAAGGAGACTCCCTACTTACGGTAGGATCGGGACCAACCACATCACAGGTTAGCCCCAGCCCAAGCCTTAGCCAAGCAGGTCCTCACGGCCATAGCGACCGGTCGGCCTTCTATCCTATAAAGCTCCGACTAGCGAGCGGGGAGTACCGACAAGCCAGCGGGCTATACCTATCGGCCGACTACCGAGCGGCCCTATGTCCTATAAAGCACCGACTACCGAGCGGGCTTTCCTAACGACCGACTACCGGGCGGTCTTCCGAGGAGCCAGCCCTGACCGACTACGCGTCCACCGTATGACGTGTCGTAGAACGGGGGGCCGGCTACAGGGAAAGAAAAGGATGCTAGACTAATATATAGAACTAGATATGTATCCTACCTACCTATCAGCAACCCTATACATAACGACGGCCTGTGCCTGAGTCCTACCGCGGGGCGTATGTACAGTCCCGGACTACTTAAGGAATGCCCGCCAGGTCATAACGGACCCCCTAATGACACCCTCTTGGACATTGTGTAGGAAGGACTTGTCCGTGAGTTTGAGGTTTTTGAGTGACCCGCACGCGGTCTCGCGCAGTATCAGGCCTCTTGAGCCGATGACGAACGCGTCAACCGAGACCTCTGTGACCTCGGGCCGATTTCTGGCCGGGTCACTATTCAACTGTTCGCGCAGGGTCTCTCTAATCACCGAGTACTTCCGGATTTTGTCCCGGTACCGCGCCCTGAGGCGATCGGCCCGGTTGTCGTAACAGACAGCGACGTCCACAACAGTGGCCTTTGTGCCACTGACCACCACTAGGTCTGGGCGGTATTCCTCTCCGTGACACGGCACCCTGTGCTCGCTCATGATGGTGGATCTCGGGTCCATCTTTTGAGCTCGGTCACGGATCAGTCCACACACCCAGTTGTGGCGCCGAATTTGTGCCTCCCTTGTTCCTGGGCACTCGTTTAGGGCGTGCAGCTGTGTCTCGGCTTGGCCTCGACACCGCCGGCACTCCTTCAACCCTTCGCCCCGACCGCGGGTTAAGTTTATCCGGGTGGGCAGGTTTTCCGAGACCATTTTCACCGCGGCTACGAACTCTCCGCCCCTGAGAGATTTTGGTTTCGTGAGCCATGGGTGTCCGACAGAGGACGCGTTTGCGTCGAACAACCGTCCCACCTGGGTGGTTCGGTAGGTCTCTGCTCGCGCTGAATGTCGAGCGCGCGAGTGTCGCGAGATACTGGACAGAGACGTGTCCTCGGTACCGAGTGCCCCAACCCAGTACCGCAGCTCCCTTTCGAGCCTTTCGGACGCTCGGGCATAGCTGGCCACGAGCTCGTCCGCATTTGCCTTTAGGCGCACGAGTCGCTTAAGGCGGGTGTAACCCACGGTGGAGTACACCTCTGGCAGGGCAAGACCACCATCGGGCGCTTTCATGTAGAAGAAGGCCGTCGGCGTGCCGGGAGGCAGGTGGAGGATTCCCCTTACCGTCCTACGCACGACTCGATCGAGCTGGCGCATCTCCTGTACCGGCGCCCGAGTGCTTAGCCGTAAGGTATGCATCTGAGTCGGCAGAAGGACCCGGCGTACCATGTCCAGTTTCTGCTCTGGCTTCAGTGCTGCCTTTTGGATCAGCTGGAGGTCTTTGACTGCCGCATGCGTGTCATAATGGTTCGGCCCTTTCGGGGAGAGGGATAGTCCGAGGTATTTGACCGACTCGGTGATCTTCCGGTTCATGATCGGTTCATCACCTATCGAGAAGGTACTACCCTCGACCACCTTCACCGTCCGGGTGCCTGGGGCGGGCGCCAGTCTGATGGTATGAGACTTAGACGCGTTCACCTTCATTGATCGAGCATCGAAGAATCCCCGAGCTGTAGCCAGCAGCTGGTTCATCCCGTGCACTGTACCACTGGCCAGGACGAGATCGTCCGCAAACGCCAGGGTGTTGAACCCATCGATGTCTGGGCCCGGCCTCAGCTCGTGCCTGGATCCCATAAGATCGACCAACTCGTCCATGACCATGTTGAAAAGGATCGGACTGAGCGGACAACCCTGCTTCACCCCACGCGACATCCTGATTGGGTCCGTCGGGCCCTGCTTTCCGCGGATTACGGTTGTGACGCCTGCGTACAGGTCGCCCACAATCTCGACGAATCGCGGACCCACGTTGAACCTCTCAAGTGCACGTTTGATGGAACAGTGAGATACCATGTCAAAAGCCTTGGCCAGGTCCAAGAACACCAGATTACACTCCTTTCTCCGTTTTCGGCATTCCTCGAGTGCTGCACAGACTACAAATGTGTGTTCGCTGCACCCGTCGACCGGCACGAAAGCCTTCTGTCGGGGGTTGATTTGGACCTGCGCTTCCAGGCGCTTTGTCAGCAGCTTTGCGTACATTCGGTTGAGGACCGAACCGATCGTGATCGGTCTGTAGTCGTTCACTTCCTGTGGGGTTTGCCTTTTTAGGGATCAGGGTGGTCCTGTTCACCCGGAGCTGGTCCGGGATTTTTCCCGTCCAGAGAAATGAGTTGAGGATTGGTCTGACCACGTCCACGCCCCAGCCGACGATCATCTTACCGGTGATGTTGTCCGGTCCGGCCGCTGAGTCGATGCTCAGGCCTTTGATGATGCCGAGAACTTCGCCCTCAGTGAAGGGTACAAGTTCGACCGCCCCCGTGCCTTTCGGTCGGTAGGCATGATTGTCCTGAGGTGAGTCCGCGCCGAACCGCTCCCCATAGCTTTGCAACCATACTTCCCCCGGAGTCCAAAAACTCTGGTTTCCCCGGGGAAGCTGCCCGCACAGTCCGTGTAGTGACCGTTGCGGATTGCTGGTCGACATCGTTTACGGTTAGAACTAGGGCGGTATCTGATCGCCTTCGAACCTCTAACTTTCGTTCTTGACTAATGAAAACATTCTCGGCAAATGCTTTCGCAGTAGTTCGTCGTGCGACGGTCACAGGATTTCACCCCTCGCGTCGCAATACGAATGCCTCCGTCAGTCCCTATTAATCATTTCCCTTCGACTCTCAAAACCAACCAAATCGAGCCAGGGACGTATTCTCCAATTCCATGAATATGTATACAGGCATTAAGAGCCTGCTTTGAGCACTCTAATTTGTTCAAGGTAACGTCGCCGGTCGCCATCAGGCCCCTCCGAAGAACGGCCCGACGACGGATCCGGCACGATTGAATGCGGCCAGCCGATATTTGGGAGCCCAGCAGTGACGCGCGAGCGCCGCCGCCAGGCATACCGGACCGGACACGCACTGATATCCAACTACGAGCTTTTTAACCGCAACAGCTTTAATATACGCTACTGGAGCTGGAATTACCGCGGCTGCTGGCACCAGGCTTGCCCTCCAGTCGATCCTCGTTAAAGGATTCACGTTGTACTCATTCCGTTTGAGAGATCTCGGTTAACGAGACCTCTGTAAGGTATTTATTGTCACTACCTCCCTGAACTGGGAGTGGGTAAGTTACGCGCCTGCTGCCTTCCTTAGATGTGGTAGCCATCTCTCAGGCTCCCTCTCCGGAACCGAACCCAGATTCCCCGTTACCCGTCAGAGCCACGGTCAGCCACTAGCAAACCGTCGAGAGCTGATAAGGCAGATATTTGAAAGGCGCGTCGTCGGTACAAGACCGTACGATCCACACAATGTTATTGTGATTCATCGGAGAACGACCGCCACGAGGGCGATCATCGGTTTTCAGCCAATAAAAGCGCCCCGGCCGACCCGAGAGCCGGCACTGGGGCTCGGTTGCATGTATTAGCTCTAGAATTACCACAGTTATCCATGTATCACTGTCTCGGCCAGTAAATAATAACTGATTTAATGAGCCATTCGCGGTTTCACCTTAGTGAGGCTTGTACTGATACATGCATGGCTTAATCTTTAAGACAAGCATATCACTACTGGCAGGATCAACCAGGTATCTAAGACGCTCGCGCGCAGCTGCACTGCGCGGGCGCTTAGTGTCGGCGGCGTCAGACGCCGCCGAAACAGCACTCA
>NW_024883844.1:12500-25000 GCF_019059575.1 Amphibalanus amphitrite
GCGGACCTCCACCAGAGTTTCCTCTGGCTTCATCCTGGCCAGGCATAGTTCACCATCTTTCGGGTCCCAACGTGTGGGCTCTAGGTCCACGCCTCAGCAGTGCTCAGTGAAGAGCAAGCCAGCCGATGGCGTGGCCCGCGGATGCGCCGCCGCCACGAGTGACGACGGATCTCCGCTCGTGCCGTCAGACGACACTTCACTTTCATTGCGCGTTTGAGATTCGACAATCTCAATCGCTCGCTCACATGTTAGACTCCTTGGTCCGTGTTTCAAGACGGGCCGCACGTGACGACGCAAAGGCCGAGCCGACTCTTGCGAGTCGATTTGCGCTGGCCGTCGCCCAGTCGTTTGCCAGCGGTCGCATTGCACCGAAGACCAGGCCGGCCGTGGCCGCCAGAGGCGCACATTCCACGGAGCACCGGCACACGTCCGAAGACGGCGCCGGCCCGACACGGCTCGACGGATAACGACCGGCAATAAGACCGGACAACGAGGCCCCGACCTGCCAATGTCAAACAAAGGGAAGCGCGCCGCCGACCGGCCGACAGCAGCACGCGCCGGCACCGTTTCCGATACCGAGCGCGCACCGTGCGTCAGCCGACGAGCGCCTATTTGTCCGACGACACGCGTCACACGTGCGCTTAATCCCATGCTGGCAGCTTCACGGGCTATTTGACTCTCTCTTCAGAGTACTTTTCAACTTTCCATCACTGTACTTGTTGACTATCGGACTCGTGGTTATATTTAGCTTTAGATGGAGCTTACCACCTGCTTAGGGCTGCATTAGCGAGCAACCCGACTCGAAGGAGGACTCGTCCGCGAGCGCGGCGATCGGTCGCACGGGCCTGTCACCCTCCACGGAACTCCTTTCCAGGAGACTTGGACCGACGCCGGACACGGACAGAGCCCTCCCGAACACCACATTGCACGACGGCCTCTCGGCCGCCGGCTTCGGTGCTGAGCTCATCCCACTTCACTCGCCGTTACTATGGGAATCCCATTTGGTTTCTTTTCCTGCACTTAATGATATGCTTAAGTTCAGTGCGTAGTCCAGCACCCCCGAGGTCGAAACGATAAGAGCACAGAGACGTGTGGTCCACGGGCGGGCGCCATGTTGTGTCACACCAAACAGGGCACGGACGCCAAACGCGCGGAGAGCACACGCTGTGACGACGCCAGAATTGGCACTTGAGACGACGCCATGTTAACACTGTCGGCCACGGCCGGTGCCACGCGCACCGGCCATAACAACAGATGACGAAACGTCCACGGCTGCGCTGCATTGCGCAGATTCGTCAACCGACCCTCGAGAGCACTGAGCTTGCCGACCGAAATCGGAAGCCGCCATTTGCGTTCAACCTGTCGATGATCATTTGTGTCCTGCAATTCGCAAACTGTCTCGGGTTTTACCCCGGTCTTCATCGACCCACGAGCCGAGTGATCCGCTGCCATGGGAGCCCAATGTTTAGTTTCTATAGGACCGAGGGCGCAGGTCCTATGTTGGCGTTCAAAAATGTACACGTATGGAAGCCATAGTGACATCGTATGCGTTACTTCCGTCCGGGGAATGTGCGTCCCGGACGGAATGACGGTAACAATCATGCACAGAAATGCACACAACTGAGAATGATCCTTCCGCAGGTTCACCTACGGAAACCTTGTTACGACTTTTACTTCCTCTAGACGACCAAGTTTGGGCGTCTTCCCGGCCGCACGGCCGAAGCCAGCAGCCAGTCTAGGCGACCTCACCAAATCATCCATCGGTAGTAGCGACGGGCGGTGTGTACAAAGGGCAGGGACTTAATCAACGCAGGCTAGTGACCTGCGCTTACTTGGAATTCCTCGTTCATGGGGGACAATTGCAACCCCCAATTCCCATCACGAAAAGGGTTCAAACGTTTGCCCAGCTCCTCACGGAGAGGGGTGTTGAACGGCGCGCTGACCACTTCAGTGTAACACGCGTGCAGCCCAGAACATCTAAGGGCATCACAGACCTGTTATTGCTCCATTTCCTTCGGCTGGGACGCCGATGATCCCTCTAAGAAGCAAACCGCAGTCACAAGAGACTGACAGTTTCAAGTTTAATAGGCCAGAGTCTCGTTCGTTATCGGAATAAACCAGACAAATCACTCCACCAACTAAGAACGGCCATGCACCACCACCCACTGAATCAAGAGAGAGCTATCAGTCTGTCAATCCTTACGGTGTCCGGGCCTGGTGAGTTGTCCCGTGTTGAGTCAAATTAAGCCGCAAGCTCCACTCCTGGTGGTGCCCTTCCGTCAATTCCTTTAAGTTTCAGCTTTGCAACCATACTTCCCCCGGAGTCCAAAAACTCTGGTTTCCCCGGGGAAGCTGCCCGCACAGTCCGTGTAGTGACCGTTGCGGATTGCTGGTCGACATCGTTTACGGTTAGAACTAGGGCGGTATCTGATCGCCTTCGAACCTCTAACTTTCGTTCTTGACTAATGAAAACATTCTCGGCAAATGCTTTCGCAGTAGTTCGTCGTGCGACGGTCACAGGATTTCACCCCTCGCGTCGCAATACGAATGCCTCCGTCAGTCCCTATTAATCATTTCCCTTCGACTCTCAAAACCAACCAAATCGAGCCAGGGACGTATTCTCCAATTCCATGAATATGTATACAGGCATTAAGAGCCTGCTTTGAGCACTCTAATTTGTTCAAGGTAACGTCGCCGGTCGCCATCAGGCCCCTCCGAAGAACGGCCCGACGACGGATCCGGCACGATTGAATGCGGCCAGCCGATATTTGGGAGCCCAGCAGTGACGCGCGAGCGCCGCCGCCAGGCATACCGGACCGGACACGCACTGATATCCAACTACGAGCTTTTTAACCGCAACAGCTTTAATATACGCTACTGGAGCTGGAATTACCGCGGCTGCTGGCACCAGGCTTGCCCTCCAGTCGATCCTCGTTAAAGGATTCACGTTGTACTCATTCCGTTTGAGAGATCTCGGTTAACGAGACCTCTGTAAGGTATTTATTGTCACTACCTCCCTGAACTGGGAGTGGGTAAGTTACGCGCCTGCTGCCTTCCTTAGATGTGGTAGCCATCTCTCAGGCTCCCTCTCCGGAACCGAACCCAGATTCCCCGTTACCCGTCAGAGCCACGGTCAGCCACTAGCAAACCGTCGAGAGCTGATAAGGCAGATATTTGAAAGGCGCGTCGTCGGTACAAGACCGTACGATCCACACAATGTTATTGTGATTCATCGGAGAACGACCGCCACGAGGGCGATCATCGGTTTTCAGCCAATAAAAGCGCCCCGGCCGACCCGAGAGCCGGCACTGGGGCTCGGTTGCATGTATTAGCTCTAGAATTACCACAGTTATCCATGTATCACTGTCTCGGCCAGTAAATAATAACTGATTTAATGAGCCATTCGCGGTTTCACCTTAGTGAGGCTTGTACTGATACATGCATGGCTTAATCTTTAAGACAAGCATATCACTACTGGCAGGATCAACCAGGTATCTAAGACGCTCGCGCGCAGCTGCACTGCGCGGGCGCTTAGTGTCGGCGGCGTCAGACGCCGCCGAAACAGCACTCATGTACGACATGTGCCGTTCGTTTTGCAACGGGCGATCGCATTTCACGCTCGTGCGTCCGACGTGGTCGGACAGACTCGTCTCAGCGAGGGTGTCTCTGGCGGTGAGCACCGCGCGTCTCAAATTTCAGCACGTTTGCGCCGGCTGACTGTTGTCGACCGCACCCGGGCCGAGTCACCGCGGCGCAACTGCGCTGTCTCTGCTCTGGCGAACGTCTGCTCGTGGGGCGACTGGTAACGCGATGGCGACGCGCACATTCGGGCCGGCCGTCCGCCGCACGGCCACCGTGCGCGCTCTGTTCGCTCGCTCGCTCGCCACCTCACGACGATTGCCGCCACAAGTTTCAAACCGTTTGCCGTGCGCTCTTAAGCTTTACCGGCTCCCCGCTAGGTGGCGCGCGCTCCCATCGGATGCACATTGAATATACGGAGGGCGAAATTCTTGGCAGCTGTATTTTTTTGTACACTCTCTGTTGGCCGAACGCACTGTTCCGTGCTGTGCACGCCAGAAGTGCGCTGGTCCACGCGGCGAAAAGTCCGCTCGGCTCGGCGCGCCGCCAGTGGGCGACGGACGGCATCGGCCCGCGCCGCCGACGACGCTAGCGGCGCCCCAAGGACGACGTACCGGGCGCGCCGGCCACCGGGCGCCCGCCCGGGCACCCACGAGCCGCTGGCCAGCCGGCCGTAAAAACAAACGAAGGCATAAGATCAATTACAGGACCAATAAACCAGCTATGTCCGCTCGCTTCGCGTCGCACTGGGTCATAAAATGATACACCAGCACATTCGGGGTCGACCGGTGTTTGTCCCGTGCCGATCGGACGTCGAGAAGCTGAGCTATACGCCAAACACTGGCACGCTATGTCCCAATGGCATTTCCCGTGATCTCCGCCACAGGGGTGCCCTGGCTCACCGACGCACGTGCGAAGTTGATTTCATCCGGTCGCATTTTCCCACGCTCCGGCAGCCGTCTGACGTGTGCGTATTTTTCGCCGCCCGATGGACAGCCAGCATCTCCGGAAAGAGGCGCCCCGATGACAGAAGCACAAGAATTCAGCGTTCGGTCGTGCGCCGACTGTTGATTTTTCGAGTGCTCAGTTCCGATCTGCCGGCCAAAGAATGTGCGTCAGGAACGGAGTGGGTTAGGCTGAGTTGGGTTGGGTTGGGTTGGGTTGGGTTGGGTTGGGTTGGGTTGGGTTGGGTTGGGTTCGGTTGGGTTCGCTTAGGTTCGATTCGGTTCGGTTCGGTTCGGTTGGGTTAGGTTAGGTTAGGTTAGGTTAGGTTAGGTTAGGTTAGGTAAGGTTAGGTTAGGTTAGGTTAGGTTAGGTTGGGTTGGGTTGGGTTGGGTTGGGTTGGGTTGGGTTGGGTTCGGTTGGGTTCGCTTAGGTTCGGTTCGGTTCGGTTCGGTTGGGTTAGGTTAGGTTAGGTTAGGTTAGGTTAGGTTAGGTTAGGTTAGGTTAGGTTAGGTTAGGTTAGGTTAGGTTAGGTTAGGTTAGGTTAGGTTAGGTTAGGTTAGGTTAGGTTAGGTTAGGTTAGGTTAGGTTAGGTTAGGTTAGGTTAGGTTAGGTTAGGTTAGGTTAGGTTGGGTTGGGTTGGGTTGGGTTGGGTTGGGTTGGGTTGGGTTGGGTTGGGTTGGGTTGGGTTGGGTTGGGTTGGGTTGGGTTGGGTTGGGTTCGGTTAGGTTCGGTTCGGTTCGGTTCGGTTCGGTTGGGTTAGGTTAGGTTAGGTTAGGTTAGGTTAGGCTAGGTTAGGTTAGGTTAGGTTAGGTTAGGTTAGGTTAGGTTAGAATAGGTTAGGTGTAATGACAACACAACGTATGCACTGAGATGTATAATTGATCTATGAAACTAAGTCAACTTGAGTCAAATCGTTTCATGATAACAAATGGTTCACCTTTCTAAAAGAAAGGTTCAGGGCGATACAGGTAGACATACACGAAATGGTAGCAGATATAACTTTAATGCAAACAGTGGAAGAAACAAACACAAATTGCATTAAATACTTGCTACAGCGCGCTTATTTCAATACGAAGAAAGAGACAAGGAAAATGAGCCCAGAACAACCGCGAAAATTTAAACAAGGTCATCAGCATTCGCTCACCTTCTTTCTCAATACGGACGGGTTAGGTTACACTGAGTCGTGCCATGCTATGCGGATCGAGTGAGTGTGTGTGTGCCGATAAAAAAAAAAAAAAAAAAAATAGCGAGCACACGCAACATGAGAAGTCACACGCGACTACAGACACTCACCCGAGTGGTGAGCGTTGATTGGGCGAGGCGGCGTTTCTCATGATGTCGTTGACCAACAGGCGATCGGCCGCGTCAATCACCGCCACGGGCTGCTGCGACCGTCCGGACGATACACTGTCGAGAAAATGGCGAACTGATCAAGAGCCTAGTCAGCTGGACAAGGGCACACACAAAACCCATATGCTACACGGTCTCTGTAAAAAAAAGAGACCGCACGAAGGCGATACTGTGTTGATTCAAAATAACATATATGAAAACGGTAACGTTCGTCAGAGCGAACAAACTTTCAGATCAAGGGATGAGTCTCAACCGCTCGCAGTGCTCGCAGGAGTACAGCACCCCGACCCATATTGAAAGTCGTTTACAGACCGTTTGATGCACTCGCACAGCGTGAATTGTGTTGACTGGCGAAGGCGACGTCGAGCGATGACGCCGCCGACAACCAATCAGCCCGTACTCGTGTACACTTGCGTGTACCTGTCATGGGTGGATCACCAGCGTGTGCACACAAAGTATCGTGATATTCAATGGACTGGATGCTGTCTTAGAGGCGTTCAGACATAATCCATCGGATGGTAGCATCACACCGCATCTCATCACTATGTTTCACAACTAATTCAACATTGTTTTCTAATCCATAGAACTGTCAGGGACCTCGATGTCAGCAATAGTTTCTTTGTGGTCAGTTGTCAATAGGCTATTGCGCACGATGATATTGTTACATTGTACATGCCTTGTCAGGACAAGGTCCAAAGTATTTTTGCCCCGCGTTGGCTCAGAAACCCACTGTTCAAGACCCATTTGGCTGCAAGCTTTTAAGAGACATTTCGCCCTACTGGACCGAATCGCTACTATTGGTGATGCTGCTTTACCGGCACACTTCCAAGCTATTTCGGGTATGTTGAAATCTCCTACTATTATTAACAGCGGAACATTGGCCAGAACGTCAATCATTTTCCGTAATGCTGTCTTATCTTTTGGTGGTCGGTAGACTATCGCGACCGTCACACCCAGCTTGGCCAGGAGCACCACGAGCATTTCTACGCCCGGGGGACTCGGCAGCGGACGGGGCATAAGCGAGCTGCGTACCGCGCACAACACGCCGCCGCCCCGCCGCCGGCCGCGGTCGCGGCGGAACAACGTATGATTTTCAAACGCCCTCTGTATCTCACAGTCCGCCACTCGGCAAGTTAACCAGGTTTCCGTGAAGCCAACGACATCGTGGCGCCCCAGCGCTTTTGCGAGCGCCGGCAGACGCGGCAGCTCCTTCACCAGACTCCTGGCGTTGCAGTGGTACACAGAGAGTGAAGCCGGGACCGGGTTCAGCTCCACATCTCCCGTAAGTGTAACGGGCGCATAGCGGCCGATGGGCTGCGCTGTACAGCCGCTGCTGCCGCTATCATAAGGCGCAGTGGCACTCATGTTGTCTTTTATTATATACGCACATTTTTCTTTCTCCTGGCGCCCGCTCATTCTACTGCTCTCCTCTCTACGTCACCGCAGCCATGGTATAACGCATTTAGAGTATGTGCGTTATACATGATACAGTTTAACAAATGAATCGCGCCATATATGCTCGTATTGACTGTGCGGGCTCACATTTCTGCTCAGCCATGGTGCAATTCATTTAGAGTATGTGTGTTAGCACTTGATAAAAGGGAACGGGCCATTTTCACGCAGCCACCGTCTCAAGCCATGCACTGCGCGGACTTTATAAAAAAAAATATAAAGAAACCGCACGAAATGCCAACGACGAAAAGACGTTTGTATGCACATATGTGTGTGAAAACGGTAACGTTCGTCAGAGCGAACAAACTTTCAGATCAAGGGATGAGTCTCAACCGCTCGCAGTGTTTAGCTGCTCGCAGGAGTACAGCACCCCGACCCATATTGAAAGTCGTTTACAGACCGTTTGATGCACTCGCACAGCGTGAGTTGTGTTGACTGGCGAAGGCGACGTCGAGCGATGACGCCGCCGACAACCAATCAGCCCGTACTCGTGTACACTTGCGTGTACCTGTCATGGGTGGATCACCAGCGCGTGCACGCAAAGTATCGTGATATTCAATGGACTGGATGCTGTCTTAGAGGCGTTCAGACATAATCCATCGGATGGTAGCATCACACCGCTGGCCGCTCGGCCAAGTGTTACGCCAAATGTCCGACCATACCGTTCCTCTCGTACTGAGCATGATTACCATCGTCACGACCCATCATCAGTAGGGTAAAACTAACCTGTCTCACGACTTAAAGGCTAGTCCCGCTTAAGCGTCATAAATTGAGTCAGAGCATAGGGTATAATTAGGAGGGTAAAACTTGTCGCCCCATAGGCAGTGTTGAGTCCCAGCGCATCGTCTGAGCTAAAAAAACTCTGTTTTCGGACTTGGGAAAGTGCTAAAAACGCGTCGTAATACATTTTGAGTTGTTTTTGCCCTTTGAGTTTACCCGGGTAAAAATTTTCCCCGTTACCCTATTTTTTCGCGTTTTTCGGACTTCAGTATGGGGTGGGTCCCCATGGAGCCTATGTACGTCCTCATTCTTGCACCGAAAACATCATATTTTGTAAATCGACTCCACTTTCAGATATGTCCATGGTGGTGTCAAGGGGAGTATTGCTACCAAGTTTAAAGCTCCTAGCTTCAAAAACCTGGCTTTTAGGGCACTTTGTACTTTGCGTGATTTCACATTTTGCATTTAGCATATGACAGCGGGTAACTTTTGGGCCTCGGTATGATCCTCGTGACTCACTGAGTGCACCCAGCAAGTTTCAAACTAATCGGCCCGTAAATACGCATTTAAGAGTCTTCTACCCGATTTTTGACCTTTCAAGGCGGCTTATGGGGCGCAAGGTAGCCTGCTGTTCTGGGCACAATTTCATGACCCTAGGTCTGAAACTGGTACAGTATATTCTTTGGCAGAGTAACTCACTTCTGCCAAAGCCGGAAGCTGCTGACTGCACTGGTTTTTTGTTGAGTCGAGTTTCAAGGTTTTACCCTTACCCTCAAACAGGTTCCGCCCCATAAGAATTCATGGTGCAGTTTAGGGGTGAAGAAATGGTTTCTCAAAGAACTACTTGCACCAGGATCAATGAATTGCATATATCTTTTCAGCTGGAGGCTTGAAATTATCGCATCGAGGCCTGCAGTTACCGGAATTGAAAATCGCCTGCTCAACATATTGGCATTTCGTGTCACTTGGCAAAATATGAAAGAGCAATATTAGTGCTAGCCATTCATTGTCGTTTTGTTTCACGCAGTGCACAAAAACGAAAGTTATTAGCTTTGACTCTCTTGCACTCTGCGCCCCATAACCATGTGTAATGCATTGACAGGGTAAAGCTACCTTCCGCCCCATACCGCTGGAAAATGATCTACTGTTCTTAGAAAGAAGAAGATAAATAACAAAAACGACTGACTTTATGTTGCCCATATATTTTGGCATTCGTCCACGGGTCGCTTTTCTTTTAATCGTCGTTCGTTTTGACCAAACAATGAGAAGCAGCTACAGTTCAGTGACTTACAGTGCTTAAAAGTTCTAACTACCCTGATCCGATTTCAAAATAAGCGATGCATACGTGAGTCACCTTTTGGTGTCTGTTCTTGCAAAAACGTATTGACCGTTAGTGTTTTAGCTGTTTACCCCATACGTAGCGCCCCATAACAGGTAATGGCGTGATTTTCCAGGCCCTCGCAGCCAATCAGCGTTCAGGTGGGCGGGGCCTATGCCAGGGTAAACGGTCCCTTGTTCTTGAATGTTAAATAACGACCAAATAACCTGTCCAATTGTCATAAAATCATCACGGAACACTTGGCACGTTCTCAGGAGCCAGTGACTGTACGATATTTGCCATTTAAGCACGTTCCCAGCCACTAAATATGGACTTGTGAAAATGTTGCGGGAACATTGGCAGGTTTTTCACAGGTCAGTTATTGCTCTATTTTCAAACGGTTTCCAAGGCTTGTTAGCATTGCAATAGCAAACTTTCTCATTATTTTAAATCGTGTCTAGCTTTCTTGCTTTTCGAGTGAGTCATTGAAAAGTGGCTTATGGGGCGCCGGGTCGCAGGGTATAATTCTTTTTCCAAAACAAAGTGACTTTTAGTCGTCTGAGGCTAGAATCCTTTTAACACAGTAATACTGGATGTCTAAATTGCCTTATTCTTAAAAAAACAGTGCTCCAAGGCAGTTCTGAGCCCCGTCCGTGCGACTGGTGGGCAAAAACAACCTCTTTTGCTGCTTATGGGGCGCCGTGCACACCTTATGGGGCGCAGGGTAACTGCGAATTGATTGAGGTCGGCATGCCTCTTGTACCACTCATAGCGGTATCATTCGATGTAAAACGCCACAAGGAACACGCCTATTATTTCAAATGGTGAATTGCTCTCATAGTTCGGATGTGAGTCACAAAAGATTGCCTTATGGGGCGCCGGGTCGCAGGGTATAACTCTTTTTCCAAAACAAAGTGACTTTTAGTCGTCTGAGGCGAGAATCCTTTTAACACAGTAATACTGGATGTCTAAATTGCCTTATTCTTAAAAAAGAAGTGCTCCAAGGCAGTCCTGAGCCCCGTCCGTTGAGACCGGTGGGCAAAAACAACCTCTTTTGCTGCTTATGGGGCGCCGTGCACACCTTATGGGGCGCAAGGTAACTGCGAATTGATTTAGGTCGGTATGCCTCTTGTACCACTCATCGCGGTATCATTCGATGTAAAACGCCACAAGGAACACGCCCATTATTTCAAATGGTGAATTGCTCTCATAGTTCGGATGTGAGTCACAAAAGATTGCCTTATGGGGCGCCGGGTAGACAGGGTATAATTCTTTTCCAAAACAAAGTGACTTTTAGTCGTCTGAGGCGGGAATCCTTTTAACACAGTAATACTGGATGTCTAAATTGCCTTATTCTTAAAGAAACAGTGCTCCAAGGCAGTTCTGAGCCCCGTCCGTGAGACCGGTGGGCAAAAACAACCTCTTTTGCTGCTTATGAGGCTCCGTGCACACCTTATGGGGCGCAAGGTAACTGCGAATTGATTTAGGTCGGCATGCCTCTTGTACCACTCATAGCGGTGTCATTCGATGTAACACGGCACAAGGAACACGCCCATTATTTCAAATGGTGAATTGCTCTCATAGTTCGGATGTGAGTCACAAAAGATTGCCTTATGGGGCACCGGGTAGATAGGGTATAGGTTTTCAGCAACTCGACATGTTAACATTGGTTTACTTTGAAGGCTCCCGACATCAAAGTACTAAAGCGATCCTGACGTTTTCGGTGTCATTCGACGCAGAATTAATAAGGCTTAAACATATTGAACCCCCTTTCTGATCAAACAACCGGTACTTGTAATCAGGTGATGGAAAGGTGTGCCTATTTGGACGACCTTTGGTGGCTAGCATTGCTAACAACAATAATGACAGGAAGTTGTTCTTCTGACACCTTCTAGCGCTGTCAATTGTCTATCGAGTGACACCAACCGCATTTCTCTATGTGTGTTAGTCTCAGAACCACAGGCTGTTGAATGGCTCCCTGCATTAATTTTGGGCTCCGTGTTGTGCCTATTTTTATGACATTTGGTGGTTAGACCAATAACGATAGCAAATTGTTCTTCTGATACGTTCTAGCCCTGTCAATTGTCTATCGAGTGACACCAACCGCATTTCTCTATGTGTCTTAGTCTCAGAACCACAGGCTGTTGAATGGCTCCCTGCATTGATTTTGGGCTCCTTCGGACCATTAGCGGTTGGATGTGTGATCATTGGGTGACTTGAGAGGACCCTATGACCAAAGTACTGGAGAAATCCTTAAGTTTTGGGTGTCATTCGACGTAGAATTGATAGGGGTACAACATACTGAAAACGCGTTTTGATCAAGCAGCTACAACCTGTCACTAAGTGCGGCAAACATATACCTACTTTGACACCACTTAGCGGTCAGACCAATAAGTGCAGGACTTAAATCTTCAGACATCTTCTAGCCCTATCAATTGTCTATCGATTGACACCCACCGCATCTCTCTATGTGCCTTAGTCTTAGAACCACAGGTTGTTGAATGCCTCCCTGCATTGATTTTGGGCTCCTTCGGGCCATTAGCGGTTGGATGAGTGATCATTGGGTGACTTGAGAGGACCCTGTGACCATAGTACTGGAGAAATACTTAAGTTTTGGGTGTCATTCGACGTAGAATCGATAGGGGTACAACATACTGAAAACGCGTTTTGATCAAGCAGCTACAACCTGTCACTAAGTGCGGCAAACATATACCTACTTTGACACCACTTAGCGGTCAGACCAAAAAGTGCAGGACTTAAATCTTCAGACATCTTCTAGCCCTATCTATTGTCTATCGATTGACACCCACCGCATCTCTCTATGTGCCTTAGTCTTAGAACCACAGGTTGTTGAATGCCTCCCTGCATGGATTTTGGGCTCCTTCGGGCCATTAGCGGTTGGATGAGTGATCATTGGGTGACTTGAGAGGACCCTGTGACCATAGTACTGGAGAAATACTTAAGCTAAGGGTGTCATTCGACGTAGAATCGATAGGGGTACAACATACTGAAAACGCGTTTTGATCAAGCAGCTACAACCTGTCACTAAGTGCGGCAAACATATACCTACTTTGACACCATTTAGCGGTCAGACCAATGAGAACAAGACTCTGATATTCAGACATGTTCTAGCCCT
>NW_024883844.1:30000-35000 GCF_019059575.1 Amphibalanus amphitrite
TTTCTATAGGACCGAGGGCGCAGGTCCTATGTTGGCGTTCAAAAATGTACACGTATGGAAGCCATAGTGACATCGTATGCGTTACTTCCGTCCGGGGAATGTGCGTCCCGGACGGAATGACGGTAACAATCATGCACAGAAATGCACACAACTGAGAATGATCCTTCCGCAGGTTCACCTACGGAAACCTTGTTACGACTTTTACTTCCTCTAGACGACCAAGTTTGGGCGTCTTCCCGGCCGCACGGCCGAAGCCAGCAGCCAGTCTAGGCGACCTCACCAAATCATCCATCGGTAGTAGCGACGGGCGGTGTGTACAAAGGGCAGGGACTTAACCCTCGCCCGCACATGGGGGGGGTGGTTGCCACCCCCCCCAGGCAGTCTTTCTGCTCTGCACTCAACATTTTTAGAGCTAGAAGGCTGATTTTTCGTATAGCTGCTCGTCTATCCTTTCTTGATGTCCACTGAAAATTTCAAGTTTCTGTGATTTTTGGTTTCGGAGATATGACCTTGTTTTTCAGGTCATGTCATGACCCAAATGGCCAATTCTCAACATCTTGCGTTTGCCATGGGCCTTGTGAGCTTTTGACACCCTGATTTCGGCCTTTTTTGCCAGTCTTACCTCCCACCTATCATGGAACATGTTGTTCGACGATGTACAGGGGTCAAGGTCAGGGTCAAGGTCAACCTAGGTCATCTAAGATAATTGCGTTTTAGGCAAGCTGAATTTACTTTTTGTGAAGTTTTTTGACTGCATTTTTGGTAAAAGCTTCTCAGATCATGATTTCATGTGATATGGACCCAAAAACAATCGGTGCACACATCAGTATACACACAGACACACACAGACATACAAACACATATAATTAACCTTGACCTAACTTGACCTGAAATGACCTCAGCAGCAAAATTCTGGTCGGATAGTGTGACAAAGAGGTTCTAGCTGGCTTGGCACCAGAAAACAGCATCGTCATCCGTATTTGATAAGCAGCGCACTTAATATCCAACGGTGAACCAAAACAGCAACATTTTTTAGTTTGACCTGACCTGGAAGGTCAATGACTGACCTGAGAAGGTAAAACTGGGTATCATTGGATTCGTCTTTTCCCAAAGAATCTTTCTGGTCTTTACTGCTAAGCTCTATCTCCAACAGGAACGAAATGGCGCGGGGGGGTGGCAACCACCCCCCCCATGTGCGTTCTAGGATGGGAAAATGGCATGTGCGGGCGAGGGTTAATCAACGCAGGCTAGTGACCTGCGCTTACTTGGAATTCCTCGTTCATGGGGGACAATTGCAACCCCCAATTCCCATCACGAAAAGGGTTCAAACGTTTGCCCAGCTCCTCACGGAGAGGGGTGTTGAACGGCGCGCTGACCACTTCAGTGTAACACGCGTGCAGCCCAGAACATCTAAGGGCATCACAGACCTGTTATTGCTCCATTTCCTTCGGCTGGGACGCCGATGATCCCTCTAAGAAGCAAACCGCAGTCACAAGAGACTGACAGTTTCAAGTTTAATAGGCCAGAGTCTCGTTCGTTATCGGAATAAACCAGACAAATCACTCCACCAACTAAGAACGGCCATGCACCACCACCCACTGAATCAAGAGAGAGCTATCAGTCTGTCAATCCTTACGGTGTCCGGGCCTGGTGAGTTGTCCCGTGTTGAGTCAAATTAAGCCGCAAGCTCCACTCCTGGTGGTGCCCTTCCGTCAATTCCTTTAAGTTTCAGCTTTGCAACCATACTTCCCCCGGAGTCCAAAAACTCTGGTTTCCCCGGGGAAGCTGCCCGCACAGTCCGTGTAGTGACCGTTGCGGATTGCTGGTCGACATCGTTTACGGTTAGAACTAGGGCGGTATCTGATCGCCTTCGAACCTCTAACTTTCGTTCTTGACTAATGAAAACATTCTCGGCAAATGCTTTCGCAGTAGTTCGTCGTGCGACGGTCACAGGATTTCACCCCTCGCGTCGCAATACGAATGCCTCCGTCAGTCCCTATTAATCATTTCCCTTCGACTCTCAAAACCAACCAAATCGAGCCAGGGACGTATTCTCCAATTCCATGAATATGTATACAGGCATTAAGAGCCTGCTTTGAGCACTCTAATTTGTTCAAGGTAACGTCGCCGGTCGCCATCAGGCCCCTCCGAAGAACGGCCCGACGACGGATCCGGCACGATTGAATGCGGCCAGCCGATATTTGGGAGCCCAGCAGTGACGCGCGAGCGCCGCCGCCAGGCATACCGGACCGGACACGCACTGATATCCAACTACGAGCTTTTTAACCGCAACAGCTTTAATATACGCTACTGGAGCTGGAATTACCGCGGCTGCTGGCACCAGGCTTGCCCTCCAGTCGATCCTCGTTAAAGGATTCACGTTGTACTCATTCCGTTTGAGAGATCTCGGTTAACGAGACCTCTGTAAGGTATTTATTGTCACTACCTCCCTGAACTGGGAGTGGGTAAGTTACGCGCCTGCTGCCTTCCTTAGATGTGGTAGCCATCTCTCAGGCTCCCTCTCCGGAACCGAACCCAGATTCCCCGTTACCCGTCAGAGCCACGGTCAGCCACTAGCAAACCGTCGAGAGCTGATAAGGCAGATATTTGAAAGGCGCGTCGTCGGTACAAGACCGTACGATCCACACAATGTTATTGTGATTCATCGGAGAACGACCGCCACGAGGGCGATCATCGGTTTTCAGCCAATAAAAGCGCCCCGGCCGACCCGAGAGCCGGCACTGGGGCTCGGTTGCATGTATTAGCTCTAGAATTACCACAGTTATCCATGTATCACTGTCTCGGCCAGTAAATAATAACTGATTTAATGAGCCATTCGCGGTTTCACCTTAGTGAGGCTTGTACTGATACATGCATGGCTTAATCTTTAAGACAAGCATATCACTACTGGCAGGATCAACCAGGTATCTAAGACGCTCGCGCGCAGCTGCACTGCGCGGGCGCTTAGTGTCGGCGGCGTCAGACGCCGCCGAAACAGCACTCATGTACGACATGTGCCGTTCGTTTTGCAACGGGCGATCGCATTTCACGCTCGTGCGTCCGACGTGGTCGGACAGACTCGTCTCAGCGAGGGTGTCTCTGGCGGTGAGCACCGCGCGTCTCAAATTTCAGCACGTTTGCGCCGGCTGACTGTTGTCGACCGCACCCGGGCCGAGTCACCGCGGCGCAACTGCGCTGTCTCTGCTCTGGCGAACGTCTGCTCGTGGGGCGACTGGTAACGCGATGGCGACGCGCACATTCGGGCCGGCCGTCCGCCGCACGGCCACCGTGCGCGCTCTGTTCGCTCGCTCGCTCGCCACCTCACGACGATTGCCGCCACAAGTTTCAAACCGTTTGCCGTGCGCTCTTAAGCTTTACCGGCTCCCCGCTAGGTGGCGCGCGCTCCCATCGGATGCACATTGAATATACGGAGGGCGAAATTCTTGGCAGCTGTATTTTTTTGTACACTCTCTGTTGGCCGAACGCACTGTTCCGTGCTGTGCACGCCAGAAGTGCGCTGGTCCACGCGGCGAAAAGTCCGCTCGGCTCGGCGCGCCGCCAGTGGGCGACGGACGGCATCGGCCCGCGCCGCCGACGACGCTAGCGGCGCCCCAAGGACGACGTACCGGGCGCGCCGGCCACCGGGCGCCCGCCCGGGCACCCACGAGCCGCTGGCCAGCCGGCCGTAAAAACAAACGAAGGCATAAGATCAATTACAGGACCAATAAACCAGCTATGTCCGCTCGCTTCGCGTCGCACTGGGTCATAAAATGATACACCAGCACATTCGGGGTCGACCGGTGTTTGTCCCGTGCCGATCGGACGTCGAGAAGCTGAGCTATACGCCAAACACTGGCACGCTATGTCCCAATGGCATTTCCCGTGATCTCCGCCACAGGGGTGCCCTGGCTCACCGACGCACGTGCGAAGTTGATTTCATCCGGTCGCATTTTCCCACGCTCCGGCAGCCGTCTGACGTGTGCGTATTTTTCGCCGCCCGATGGACAGCCAGCATCTCCGGAAAGAGGCGCCCCGATGACAGAAGCACAAGAATTCAGCGTTCGGTCGTGCGCCGACTGTTGATTTTTCGAGTGCTCAGTTCCGATCTGCCGGCCAAAGAATGTGCGTCAGGAACGGAGTGGGTTAGGCTGAGTTGGGTTGGGTTGGGTTGGGTTGGGTTGGGTTGGGTTGGGTTGGGTTGGGTTGGGTTCGGTTGGGTTCGCTTAGGTTCGATTCGGTTCGGTTCGGTTCGGTTGGGTTAGGTTAGGTTAGGTTAGGTTAGGTTAGGTTAGGTTAGGTAAGGTTAGGTTAGGTTAGGTTAGGTTAGGTTGGGTTGGGTTGGGTTGGGTTGGGTTGGGTTGGGTTGGGTTCGGTTGGGTTCGCTTAGGTTCGGTTCGGTTCGGTTCGGTTGGGTTAGGTTAGGTTAGGTTAGGTTAGGTTAGGTTAGGTTAGGTTAGGTTAGGTTAGGTTAGGTTAGGTTAGGTTAGGTTAGGTTAGGTTAGGTTAGGTTAGGTTAGGTTAGGTTAGGTTAGGTTAGGTTAGGTTAGGTTAGGTTAGGTTAGGTTAGGTTAGGTTAGGTTGGGTTGGGTTGGGTTGGGTTGGGTTGGGTTGGGTTGGGTTGGGTTGGGTTGGGTTGGGTTGGGTTGGGTTCGGTTAGGTTCGGTTCGGTTCGGTTCGGTTCGGTTGGGTTAGGTTAGGTTAGGTTAGGTTAGGTTAGGCTAGGTTAGGTTAGGTTAGGTTAGGTTAGGTTAGGTTAGGTTAGAATAGGTTAGGTGTAATGACAACACAACGTATGCACTGAGATGTATAATTGATCTATGAAACTAAGTCAACTTGAGTCAAATCGTTTCATGATAACAAATGGTTCACCTTTCTAAAAGAAAGGTTCAGGGCGATACAGGTAGACATACACGAAATGGTAGCAGATATAACTTTAATGCAAACAGTGGAAGAAACAAACACAAATTGCATTAAATACTTGCTACAGCGCGCTTATTTCA
>NW_024883845.1:0-41983 GCF_019059575.1 Amphibalanus amphitrite
CGTGTGCTCGGACGTTCGGTTACATGAGCGATCCGTTCCAAATACGCAATACGCTAATTCGCATCAGCTCCCCAAGAACGCATTCAGTGCACCGACTACATGAGCAAATTCGTATCAGTGACGTCAAACGGATCTAGTTTGGCTCTCGGCCCGATGCGCATTACAAACGGAATAGCATACAAATGTGGCGCACTTCCGTAGCAATAGAGGTGACTAAATTGAAAATTTATTATCTTATGTCTTTTTTGCATTTAATCTGCTCAAAACATTCTCAATTAACTTAACAAAAAAAGTTGAACATAAAGTGTCTTGCTTTGACTCATTGGGCAATTGCCTCTCTTGATTCGTCTGTAGTGCTGTCAGAAAAATGTTTCAACTGAAATTATGTGGATTTACTATTTGATTCACTATATTTATTGTTGAAAACTTGGCAAAATACCGACATATTTTTTTAAATATTATTTCAAAAGAAGAAAATGAAAAAAATACCTATTATTTGCATTTTAATGTTTCTTTTTGCGAAGAAATAGTTCCTGTAATACGTATCTTGGTCCTATTCGCTTCTAAGCCTCTTTCTCAGCGGATTTTGTTCGGACCGCCGATTCGTATTAGCATTTGGATACATGAGTCGGTAGTACGCTCCTGATTCGCATTAGCGGTGAATCCGATCGTGATACGTATTTGCTTTGCTCATGTAACCGCGGATCGGATCGCCGATTCGTACTAGCAGGTGGCTACATGAGTCGGTAATGCGTTCCTAATTCGAATTAGCGGCTAAATACGTATTTACTGTGCTCATGTAACCCCGATACCTATTGGCCGTAGTGTCTAACGGTGGCGGCCATATTGCGCAGACCAGAAACCGGCTGCCGCCTGTGTTGAGGAATAGGGAATTCGGGACCTCGATTTACGTTTGCGGCCGCCGTATCCGTTACGTTCAAGTTACGTAGATACGGAACCCGGCATCTTACGCAGAATTGAGTGGGGAACACGATCGTATCTTCAGAATTCCTCAAATTCACTCGCCTGACCTACATTTGCCCCGGCCGAGGGGGTTGGTTGAAACCCACCTCGCTAATGCACCGCTAATTAAACTAGAATTAAGCGGTAAAGTGGTCGTATGCGGCAAAGTATAATGCAGAGTGACTGGTAGGAACCCGCTGTAAGGGTCTCAGGTCAACCGGTGACCTCTGAGGTCAGGTCAAGTGATCTAAGGCACGGGTTCGGTTTTTGGTAAATAACTTCGCCAAAAATGGCCGTAGAGCCGCGATTTTGATATCATCGTGTTCAGCTAGCTCAGGCGCATCGAGTGATATACTTTTTGTTCGGGTCAGGTCAACTTAGGGTATTGACCTCAGGTCAAGGTCAGGTCAGCACCCCCAGGTCACGAAGCTGGTCGAAAGAGGTCATGTCGCATATCATTCGATTCGGCAGGTCTTCCGGAGTCCATTGGTGGCTTTCCCGACTCGCTAGCTCAATTTGATCGGGAGTTATTGAAGAAAATGGTGACCCTTGTGACGTCACGAATGACGTCACGCAAGGGCAACAATGCAAATATGAAGCATAGGACCTTGCAAAGAGTGCATGAAATCATGATTTTATATGCTTGAGATAGTTTCAGATCATTCTCGGCGCCAAAATAACAATTTTCATATTTCCCCATTGACTTATAAGGGTTTAACGTATTAGTTCCTTATAGCTGATGATTTTTTAGGATTTCATCTTGTTCTCCACTCAATTCTGCGTAAGATGCCGGGCTCCGTGTCCACATAGCTTGAGCGTAACGGATGCAGCGACCGCAAACGTAAATCGAGGTCCCGAATTCCCTATTCCCCAGCACAGGCGGCGGCCGCTTTCTGGTCTGCGCAACATGGCGGCACCGTTGGACACCATTTGGCGGCCGATGCGCATTCCACATTATAGAGTTCAGTGAGATAAACACTCCATTAATGCCGCATTTGCCGTTGGTGAAACTCGTTGGCTATTTTTCTGGCTGATATTTTCACGCCGGCGGATATTTTTTCGCCTGGTTGGTGAAACTCGTCGGCTGGTTTTTGACAGAAAAATTGCGCCGGGCTGCTATTTTTCTGTTGGTAAAACTGGCCTCTGAACAGTGAAAAGTTTTGGCTGTCTTAATCAACCAACGGCCCACTGACCGCCTGCCGCGGCACTCTGTCTCAGACACTCTGAGGGCGTACCTGGAGCGCACCAAGCAAGGCAAGTACGACCAGGCCGAGATGGCGCGCCTGGCCGCCGAAAAGGAGCGTCGACACAAGGAGGAGGAGCAGAGGGCGGCCGGCATCAGCGTCGGCGACCGGTGCCAGGTGGCGCGGCCAGCCCAGCTGCCTGCGCGCGGCACAGTCCGCTTCTGCGGTGAGTGTGTGTGTGTGTGTGAGAGAGAGAGAGAGAGAGAGAGAGAGAGAGAGAGAGAGAGAGAGAGAGAGAGAGAGAGAGAGAGAGAGAGAGAGAGAGAGAGAGAGACAGAGAGAGAGCCAAAGAGAGAGCCAGAGAGCGAGAGAGGACGGACGGACGGACGGACGGACGGGATGGTTGGGTGCTAAGGTGGGACAGGAATGGTTTTGGGTTCGTACTAGGATCGACAGTAGAGTGGAGCGGATACATAATAGAACAATGTGGACGAATCATAGGAAACGGACAGGACGAAGGGAACTGACGGAACCCACGGACTATGGCGGACGGGACGGGCGCGGGAAACAGGGGACTGGCTGTTACTGTTTTCTTGTCGATTGGTCCGAGTTTCCGGCGTTCTGTTCCCAGGGCCGACTGAATTCAGCGCTGGTATCTGGGTCGGTGTCCAGTGTGATGAGCCTGTGGGCAAGAACAACGGCAGGTGGGCAGTTGATCGTCATCGAACCCCTCCCCTCCCCTCAACCGCCCTCCCCTTTTCTGCCTTCCATCGATTCCTTCCATCTTAGTATCAGCTATGCCAGCTTTCAACTAACTTAAGACTGAGTTTTAAATTGAGGTTAGTGCGTTATTTCTGGTACATAATTTAAATATAACTGCTTTGTGAATTAGTCAAATATTCTTTTCTCCATATACAAAAAAATATATCACCTACCCTGTAACTTGTCCAGGTAAAATGGGCGCTTTTCGCGTCGTTGGCGTACCCGTTGTTGTATATACCCTGATAAATGCATAGTCTCTGCAGCTTTACGAATGGGCATTGTCAGCTCACGCTTGGCGCCTATTTTAATTGTCCCATCTGCGAGCAGCAATGTTCGTCCTCTCGACTGCGCACAGTGCCATGCAAAGGCAAAAACGATCTCTTACCCCCCCCCCCCCCCCCTGGTGACAGTGTCGGCGGTAAGCAGTACTTCGAGTGTGCAGACAAGTACGGGCTGATGGTGCGACCGGCTGCCGTCACCGTCGGCCACTTCCCCGAACAAGATCTCCTGGACGACGACGAGATGTGAGTGCCGCGCGCCGCCTCGGACAGTGGTGCGACCGGCCACTGCAGCCTCGCTCACCAGCTGTGCCGCGCCGCCCCAGGGCTCGGCGACGGCGCCGCCACGGCCCGCCGGCCGCCATTCCGACGTCAAAGTGGTCGCTACATTGTTAATGTGTTTGCTGTTTGCGCTTGTTTTCCTCGTCTTATTTTAAAGCGTGAAATGTGGCTACAGAAAGTGAGCTTTGAGTAGCAACTTTGTTAACAAATAAATCCGTTACAAATGCCTCGCGCTGATTACGCAGCGAGCGAAGCGAGCGTCGTAATCAGCCGGAGTTGTCCGGAGTCACTGGTATTGCATTGAATCATTGAAGAATTGAATCATGTGCATATTCGGTAGGCAGTAATGGGACCGTATTAGAGCCGGCGATAATCACGGAACATTAGTGTCGGGGCAGACTGCGGCGGGGCAGACTGCGGCGACCCCTAGGAAGAACAACTAGGGAGAACAACATTCGACAGATGGCAGCACTAGACGAGATAATCAGGCATTACTTTAATATTAATGGGAAAGGAAATAATGCCAATGTTTGCCCCTCCCCAAGCATGTTACCACGACAATGGAATTATTAGGTATAATCGATATGTGAGCAGCAAAATCCAACAAGAAAACAAAATCCGTGAAAGAAAGGCGGCGCTGGCAAACATCACCACCATAGTCTTCCTACGCTGAACGAGTTCCACACCAATGTGCATCAGCGAGAGTAAAACTATGTAGGATCCTACTGTGGTCGCGATGGCCCCTCGCCGGCGAAAAACTGCAGTTATGTTACTGGACATTCCCTGCTACCTAACTAGGTCTGTCGACGGCTTTCACCGCGTGCATGGGGAGATTACCCCCCGCCCCCCCCCGGGCGCCGGGCGCCATTTTGTCTCGCCCGTTCCTCGCCACGTCCCATAACACGCCGGTGGTGATTGCCACTTGCACCTTACTCACTCATGTGATCGCTAACGGCGATTCAATATAGCATACATGATAAGAGTTTGTCCCCATCGCCCCCCCCCCCCCCTAGCCGAGGCCGGGCGGCGTATTCGCCAAGTGTATTACACGAATCGGCCCACCAACTAGCGACATCTCTATACTCTGTTCCGTTTCAAGTTTGCAGCCGAAGTGCCCTGCTGAAAGCAGTGCGTGATTTCTGTATATACAGCTCACATTTTAAGCGCAAATCCTTGAGAGGAGGAGCGATCTGCCGAAGAAACTCCAACTGCAAGCTTGATATGGAACAGACTATAGTGCGATGTCATAGCCATCCCACGCGACAATGCATGAATTGAGGCTAGATTTGAGTTGAGACTTTTTCCAATTGTATATGGCTAACACCAGTATAGCGCCTTTTGGGGCGACTAACGGAGCGAGCGAGGGGGTGAGTCTTGCACGTGCGAAATTTCGAGGGAGTACCTCCAACTGACTTGTGCACGGCACCCTACTGACCGGTTTCTAGCGATGTGCCAAATTTGAGCACAATCGGCCCAGCCGTTCTCGAGATCTGGGAGCGGCACCCTGCACGTGCGCACGTGCAAAATGGGTCCCAACTGACTTGTGCACGGCACCCTACTAACTGGCCCCTAACTGTGTACCAAATTTGAGCGCCATCGGTCCAGCCATTCTCGAGATCTGGAAACGACCCCTGCACGTGCGCACGTGCAGCAGCACCCCAACTCTGGCACATGGATATGCAGTGCCTAGTGGGTGCCTACCTACATGCCAACTTTCAGCGCAATCGGCCAAGTAGTTACCGAGATATTGCAACAATTACAAAACTGACACCTCTTCGTTTTGCACGTGGCACGTGCATAAGGGGTCACCTATATGCATCGGGAATAGTCCAATACTTGGTAGAAGGAATGAGGCTACCCTACAAAAATTACCGCGTGTAAATCGGTCAAGTGGTTGCTGAGATATAAGCCTCGCACAAGCGTCCGCACGGCCGGCCGGCCGGCCGGCCGGCCGCTCATACTCAGAAATTTCCGTTAATCTAAGGAAAGACTTCGCTCGCTTCGCTCGCTCCGTAACTATTTCCATGTGTCGTCGTAGCCGAGTGGTTAGAGTCTCGGCCTAGTAGCCGAAGGGTCGGTGGATCGGTACCTGCCTTCGCGGTTCTTTTCTCTTAACCCTCGACGCACATGGGGGGTGGGGGTGGTTGCCACCCCCCCCCCCCCAGGTAGTCTTTCTGCTCTGCACTCAACATTTTTAGAGCTAGAAGGCTGATTTTTCGCATAGCTGCTCCTCTATCCTTTCTTGATGTCCCCTGAAAATTTCAAGTTTCTGTGGTTTTTGGTTTCGGAGATATGACCTTGTTTCTCAGGTCATGTCATGACCCAAATGGCCAATTCTCAACATCTTGCGTTGGCTATGGGTCTTATGAGCTTTTGACACCTTGATTTCGGCCTTTTTTACCAGTCTTACCTCCCACCTATCATGGGACATGTTGTTCGACGATGTACAGATGTCAAGGTCAAGGTCAAGGTCAACCTAGGTCATCTAAGATAATTGCGTTTTAGGCAAGTGGAATTTACTTTTTGTGAATTTTTTTGACAGCATTTTTGGTAAAAGCTTATCAGATCATGATTTCATGTAATATGGACACATAAACAATCGGTGCACACATCAGTATACACACAGACACACACAGACATACAAACACATATAATTGACCTTGACCTAACTTGACCTGAAATGACCTCAGCAGCAAAAACCTGGTCGGGTAGTGTGACAAAGAGGTTCTAGCTGGCTTGGCACCAGAAAACGGCATCGTCATCGGATAAGCAGCGCACTTGATATCCAACGGTGACCCAAAACAGCAATATTTTTTAGTTTGACCTGACCTGGAAGGTCAATGACTGACCTGAGAAGGTAAAACTGGGTATCATTGGATTCGTCTCTTCCCAAAGAATCTTTTTGGTCTTTACCGCTAAGCTCTATCTCCAACAGGAACGAAATGGCGCGGGGGGGGGGGGTGGCAACCCCCCCATGTGCGTTCTAGGATGGGAAAATGGCATGTGCGGGCGAGGGTTAAAGGGACTATCCCACCTTCTAAAATGTTGTTAAAACCAGTTAAATTGTGCCCGACTTTATAGATTGGATGACCAGGAACACGGTTCTGGCATTTATTTTTCATTAAACATCTTAGGCTTCCCATATTCCAAACACAAACTTTCAAATATGTGACGTCACAGCCCCAAATTACCTCCTTCCCCAGGCCACATTACTGTCATAAAGCTGATTCTTTTTACTCTGTACTTCTGTAGGCACCACAACAAAGTTCAGACCAAGTTTTAAGCGATTTTTCAACGAACAAACCCATTTAAATCAGAATGACTAAACGAGGTGACGTCACACTAACGGTCGCTCCATGTTGAAGATAGGGCCTTGTACAAGGCCCATTTTCAAATGAAGGGAACGAATTTCTTCAACACCAAGAGGCCGGGGGGGTTGCAACCTAGATAGATAGTGGTTTCTGAACCTCGCCGCAAACTTGGCTATCTCAAATCAAACCCCATGTTAAAGGTGGGATAGTCCCTTTAAAAAGAAGTCGGTCGTAGACACGCATTTTGGCCCCTACGTTCGCACACCAATATCGTACACCCAATTAATCTATGACAAGTATTCATCTGATTAAGGAATAAGTTGCAAAAGAACTGGCTTCAGTTTGATTGCAGTTTGTGCCCGAACTACCAATTTTGTTACGGCACTGTCGATATTCGTCAAAGTCGGAAGAGCTATTATGAAACACACTCGAATGAAAACGGATTCCTGTATTATTTCATCGATCACGTGTATAGAGATTAATCGATGACAGCCCGCCGTGAGCATGCAACTTAACTATCAGTCCCGAGTTATCTTCATATACGTCTAATATAAATATTTTTGACTTTAACTAGATTCCAACTATGGGGTTTTATCCCCCTGGCGGCAGGTATATGTGAAAGCTATAGTTAGGGCATTGCTCCTATAGATGACACTCCGTGACGGCTGGAAATGGAGAATTTCGTCCCGTGATACGCTAACAGCTATGCCGAAATGTGTTTTTTTTTTTTTTTGTACGTGGTGATTGTTACACGAAAAAACTATCTAATAGCCTGCTAACCAGCGTGCGATTTTTACTTTTCATCTTAGTTTTCGCTACTTTTAGGTACTTTACCTTGTCAAGTGCCCACCTACCTAGGTACTTTCAAAAGGTCAGCGCCGCCCCTGTCATATCCAGCAGGAACTGCGTGCTATCACCCATTGGCAGTGAGAAATATTGATCAATGGCCATCGCCCAGCACTATTTGTCTTTCCATTGGCTACGTTCGCATCGTATGCACTAGGCACTAGTGATGTCAATCACAGAAATCACCGATACCGAGCACCGATACCAAACCAAATACAAATCAAAACCATTGGAAAATACCGAAACCGAACCAATCGGTTGGACTGCTAATATTTCTCTTATGCAACATGTTCATTAGCAGGGGCGGCGCCACGGGTTTTCGATAGGGGGGGACGGGGACCGAAAATCGAAAATCCCAAAAGTAGATACTGATCGTGTATGCAAAAAAAGATCGATCACCTTTTCAAGCATCCTTCCCTCTAAATCAAAATTTGCAGTCTTGCCAACTCAAAGCTGGTTTCCTACAAGCTGCGAATTGCTTAGGCATAAGTAGCAGTGCCAGCTATTCTTACATTTCGTACTTTCAAATTTTCGATCTTACGTCTGGTCAGCTTCAGGGCTTCACCATCATATACATAGTCATGGAGGAAAAGTGGGAATGTCTTCTGCTCTGACAAGTGCGCCAAAACTGCAATATAATTTCAGAATCATGACATCACCACCTGATCCATATGCAACGGGCAGGGTGCAGCTAATGGCTAGCCGTCAGTGGTCATGTCATCGGTGGTCACTCAAAAGGCCATGCTAGGTCATGGAAGGTCACCAACCGTTATTAGATCACACTTTCTGATGGATTTTACTTGCCAAGAGCTTCGCGGGAAAAACGAGCGCATGCACCGTTGAAAAAATTGAGTGAAAGGGTCTCAGGTCCGGCGACCTCTGCAGGTGAAATGCCCCAGGGTAGGATTCCGGTCCTTGTTGATTAACTTCGTCAAAAATGGCAGTAGAGCTGTGATGTCGGCACCATTGTGTTCGTCATGATCGAGCTGGCACGACCTGCATCGTTCTCATATTCACCCTCCAATCGTAACAACTACAGCAGGGATTGGCAAATGGCGGGGCACCCCCTTTGGGAGGTAATGAAGGTCTCTGGAAACCTCATCCCACATCTCTTAAGCATTAGTGGCTCTCCTTATGGAACAGGTTTCTTGACTGGTCTGTTTCACCCCAGAATTCAAAGACTAGTCAAGGTAAAACCGAGCGCACCACAGTGAGCACAATTTGATAAGCTGGTGTATCTCAATTTTCATGTAGAACCTTTCACGTATCACGGACCTAAAACCCTTTCGTGCACTCATGCAAAAGCAACTGCCATGTTTCAACAGCTGGTAATGGCATTTTCACAGCCGCTGACGTAAGAAGGGGAGGGATGGGGGGCTCGATTAGACCCCCAGCCGTTCGGCCGCCGACCGAACTTAGTTTTGCAGAAAAAAAAACGAGTGCTATCGAACCCCTTGACGAGAGGGAGCCGATGCTATATCCAATTATAAGGTCTTGGGCTACTGCGTGCTTTTTTGGTCCTGCCTGTGATCTATCCGAACACTTCTCCCCACAAGTGCTGGGGTTAAATGGCATAGATTTCAAATGGTTCCTGTGGTAGAACTGCCATGCTTGAATTTGACTCATTAGGAATGGAAAATTTTCATATAGTAACGGAAATCAATGGAATTTCAGCTTGGTTTTATCGGCAATGGGGCCTGGCAGTGGGGTGGGGAGGTAATAAGTAATAACCCTGCCTGGCGCCCCAAAAAGGGGGCACGATCCCCGAGGCCCTGCCGATCACCTTATAACTACAGACATCACAGCTCCACACCTTTTGCAGATGGCCAGGACCCCTGCGATGCATTCCAACAGCAATCTTTATTCAGAACCTGCCTTGATTAACCAACGATGCATTAAATGCCACGGATAGCTCTATAATGCATTATTATCAACTATTGAACGGGCCTCGCCGATAGGGGGGTACTGTACCCCCCTAACTTTCGATAGCGGGGGACCTGTCCCCCCCGTCCCCCCCGGTGGCGCCGCCCATGTTCATTAGAATAATACTTAGGTACCTCTGATTTCTTAGGTGCACGCCGTTGCAAATGTATTAAAAAAAACGCATAATGACACGAAAAATGAAGTCGCCGAGTGGATTCGAACGACCAACCTCCTTGTCACTAGTGACACTCTAACCACTTGGCCACGGCAACATTAGATGTAGAGCAGGTTAAATATCCTTAAGCTAAAACCTAGCTTTAATAGACGCCACCAATAGCGAGGACCGAACGTATGACGCCACGTTGACGTCACTCAAGAGGCACGCTATTGGTCGGCCGATTCGTGTAATACACTTAGCGAATACGCGGCCGGGCGCCGTGCGCCACATTACTGACCATAACGAGCCCTACACTGACTGCAATCAGGTGTCTCACCACCTGCAATGTGCCTGGGGAGCAGCTCACCCCGGTGCGATTTGCTCAGTGTATGAACCTGTGACTTTCTGTACATTTATCTTGTGCCCGGCCAACCAGGATGACCTCCTCTTCCGTACCTACAATGGCTCTTTCCACCCATGTCATTGCTTGCCTGGCCCCAGTCATTGACGTTCTTAGCCTGCCATGCATTTTTAGCCCTATATACTCTGCTTGCCTGGCATCAGTATTGATGTCCATGGCCTACGCCCAAGGCCCTGTCGCCCTGACGCCATCTTGGCGGGTCCGACCAGCCATTGCGTGATCGTGACGTCAGCTCTAGGTGGCACTTCCAACGCTGGTAGCGCCGCGGGCGGCGGCAGCAACAATAGCTACTGATAAGTCACGTGGTTGCCAGCGGCGCAGGCGCGGGCGTGTGACACTTGACCGTCCTCCGCACCGGGGGGCGGCCGGGTGACTCATCTGGCGTGACGTCAGCTGCCCTTGACCAAGGCCGTGACGGGCCTGTGGCCGGCGGTCGGACTGCCGTTGATCGGGGGTGTTGCCTTGCACCGGTCTGCAGCGGACCGACTGGGGGTCAGGTCACTGCTGGCAATGTGCCACTCTGTGGATGCACGAATGCCTGCTGCTATGCTGCATTGCCGCCTTGGCCTGTCCCCATAGGCGTCGCCAGAGATTTTCGGTTGGGGGGGGGGGGGGGCAAAATCAACTTTTGTGTTAAAACTTGCCTTTCCCCAGTCTTTACTCACTCGTTTTACACTGGTCGGCAACTGTTTAAGGTGTCGTCCAGTGGGTCAAAGGGGTAGTTCCAAACTTTTGGGATCCATCATTCTGAGGATTATCTTTGCCAATTACCTACGTGTCTTGGCGCAGTGTTTAGTCCACCCAGCCGGTTGTCAATGCGTCAGGTGACCCAAATGACGATTGACCTGAACGAAGTTGGGGGCGAGGAACACGCACGTGCCATCCGTTTTTTAATTGGGCGCTTTCATCTAGGAGATTTTTGCAGATACCTATCTTTTGATTTGTGAAAATGACCAAAAAGCTGAATCTCTGGATTACTAGCGGTATGCAAGTCGTTGATAAATCATTATCTTGCTGCGGCCGGGCGCTTATTTGCGGTGTTTGCGTTTGGCGGCTGGCGGGCGACTTTTAGTCGTTTTCGGTTAGCATTTAGCGTCGGTGCGGTGCGGGCGGTTTTATTTTTTCGGCGTTTCGGCGTTTTTTTTTTTGTGCGGTTTGCGGCGGTCGGGCGATTTTTTCGACGTTTGTGTGGGCGTTTCGGGCGTGCGTTTTGCACGTTTTGCGGTGTTTACGTTTTGCGGCGGGCGGGCGTTGTGTGTTTTTTTGCGGTGTTTCTCTTTGGCGGCGGGCGGGCGGGCGGGCGATGCGGGCGGTTTTCTTTTGTTTTGCGTCGTTTGCGGTGTTAAATTTGTTTGCGGTTGGCGGCCGCTTTTTCGTTTTTTTTTTTGCGGTGTTAGCTTTTGGCGGCGGGCGGGCGATTTTTAGGCGTTTTCGGTTGGCGGTTAGCGGGCGTGCGATGCGGGTGGTTTTATTTGCGGCGTTTGCGGTGTTAAATTTGGTTGCGATTGGTGGCCGCTTTTTCGTTTTTTTTGCAGTGTTTGCTTTTGGCGGCGGGCGGGCGATTTTTAGGCGTTTTCGGTTGGCGGTTAGCGGGCGTGCGATGCGGGCGGTTTTATTGTTTTGCGACGTTTTTGCGTTTTTTTTTATTTGCGGTTTGCGGCGGGCGGGCGTTTGTTTATTTTTTGCGACGTTTGCGTTGGCGTTTCGGGCGTGCGTTTTGTGCGTTTTGCGGTATTTGCGTTTTGCGGCGGGCGGACGTTTTTCACAATTCAAAGTCCAAACCTTCGGGCCACAGCGCTCCTCGAAAAGCGTTGCCCTCGAGTATCATTCGACGCGCAATGGTGCGAGGAATCCGATGGTGACAAAGGTTTCCTTCTAGCTATGACATATAATTTTCTACAGAAAAATTCAAAATTTTGAAATTTCATGACAAAAACGACTGGTAGAATTATAGTATTTAGTGGCTGCGATTGCCGACGCTCTGTAGAGGGCCCCTGTGCAGACGCTCGACGCTCATAATCATTACCCAGAAAAAGGTGAAAAACGCTCCATTTAATCGGACCACCCTGCTAAAACCTCCATTCATGCATGCATGCAGAGGTTTTACGTGAAATGCATATAGGACTTATCCCAGCCGCCGATCGTAGCTAAGTTGGGCATTCGGCGGAGAGTGAGTGTCGGAAGTGTGAATCGAAAGTAATTCATCTTTGCTCCAGCGAGAGGAAGTGTTTTGTTCACTCGAGTCTGAACAAAAGTTTCTCGTTTTTCGTGTGAAGGGAAGCGCTGTAAACGTGAACAAAAACTGTTAAACGGAACCAAAAATTACGCACGGCATAGTGGTAAGGGATCCCTTAGAGATAGGTTTGGGACTTCCAGGCCATTTCAGGCCACTCAGGGTCAGTGCTGACTCTCAGAAGCATGCTTAGGATCCCGGAGATCGGCGTGGGTCACCTCAATTATTTACGTGCACGTGGTGCTTTAGGGCTTTCCCAGCCCAAGGTGGGGCCCTCAGAAGCCGGTGTGGGCGGCGGGCGCTAAGAGACTAGGCCCAGGGTGAACCTGGAGCCCTCGGATAACAGTGTGAATCCTCGGAGTCAGTGTCGAATCCCTAAGGACCCTACGTAGGGACATAATAAACATGTGTTGCGGACCTCAGAGGGACACGTGAGCTGTGACCCCTCAGATGCCGGCTTGGGGTTAGCAAAGTCTGTCGCCTCAAAAGTTTGGCTGAACCATCAGAGGTCAGTTAAGGTTCTCAGAAATGTTTGAAGGCTCAAAGATCCCTGTATGGGCCCTCAGAGAACATGGAGACCAGTGGGACTTTCAGAGGCTGGTTTGGGCCCTTTGAAAGCTTCTTTAGGGCTCAGTGGAGCTCCTTAGGAGCCTTTGTTTAAAGCAAGCTCATGAGCCCTGCGACACTTGTACGGTACTTGAGCCTGTCGCAGACATTTGACGAGAGTTGAGAAAGGCCCCGAAGAGTTCGTTTCACGCTTTGAACGAAAATTGTGTCAGCAGTCAGCACTTCAAAACTTATGAAAATCAGCTGTAAAATGTAATAAAGAACGAACTAGGAACATGGAATGAATCACAGCATTGTCATTTCCGAGTCTGGACTCGGAGTCTGGAAGATTTTGGCGACTGCGAGTCAGACTCTGGTTTGAACTGCACGCTCCAACCAAGTCTGACCTCACAGGCATTCTCAGAAAGGTACCCCCATTTTTTTCCGACTCCAAAATCTCATCGGATCTGTATCGATCTCAGGGGGTGCCCGGTCCGAGGTTGGGGGGGGGCAAGCTGCCCCGCTTGCCCCCCCGTGGCGACGCTAATGACACCCAGCCCCCTCCAAAGTCATATGGCGGCATGGGCGTGACTTTTCCTACTAGCCCATAGGGTTGCGTGTTAAAATGCGACTTTTCGCACTCGGTTTTCAAGGTCTCGTAGTGTGGGCATCCAGATACAAAGTATGTTAGCTACAACATTTTTATTTCCATTTTTGGGATGAAAACTTCAAGCCCATCCAACCGTTTTCGAGACATTCGTCCATATATGACCCCATGTTTTTGATACATCGGAAGATCCTGTGTTCGAATCTCGGCCAGACCAAAACTTTTATCGTTAATGTGCGGCAAACCATGGCTGCAAAGTAAAGTAGGGGTGAGCGCGCTGGTGATGGAGAGTTGTAACTTGGTATACCCGACCTTTGATTCAAGCCGGATTTTGTGGCACCAACCTCATTTTCAGGTCAGGTCAGGTCACTGACCTATGACGTCAAAAGTGAACCTCTGCACGGTCACGAAAACGTCGTAACATCGCAGCTCCATCAATGCAAGGAGATCCATCACAGGTAGATGAAACTTACAGAACTTACCAAACTCTCTAATTCTTAAAAGTCGGATTTCTCCTAAGGGTCACCTAGCGTCAGGTCGGTCAGGTGATCTGGCCATTATATGTAAGCCAATGGGGGAATATAGAGACAGTTATTTTGGCGCTGACCGTGATCTTAGACGGAAAAGACACAAATGGACTCAGAAAGACCTTCCAAATTGAATAATGTGCAACTTGACCTCATCATGAGGTCATGACCTGACCTGACCTTGAACGGAGGTCAACATCCTAAATTGACCTCACCCATACAAAAAGCATATCATTCGACGTGGCTGAGCATGACGAACACGATGGTGTCAAAATTGCAGCTCTGATACTATTCTGGGCAACCACCGACCAATCCACCTACTCGTATGCTAATACTTTTATTATCTATAGACGATGAACACTGAACATTCTCATATATGCAAACATACCACTTTGGGTTTCAGAGTAAGTGGCTCCCAATCGTGCATATTACATGTTCCATTCATCACATTACTGCGATCGTTGCAATGCAAATAGGCTTTGGCTCGTTGCAAATAAACTTTGACATTAAAGGGACTATCCCACCTTTAACATGGGGTTTGAGTTGAGATAGCCAAGTTTGCGGCGAGGTTCAGAAACCACTATCTATCTAGGTTGCAACCCCCGCGGCCTCTTGGTGTTGAAGAAATTCGATCCCTTCATTTGAAAATGGGCCTTGCGCAAGGCCCTATCTTCAACATGGAGCGACCGTTAGTGTGACGTCACCTAGTTTAGTCATTCTGATTTAAATGAATTTGTTCGTTGAAAAATCGCCTAAAACTTGGTCTGAACTTTGTTGTGGTGCCTACAGAGTAAAAAGAATCAGCTTTATGACAGTAATGTGGCCTTGGGAAGGAGGTAATTTTGGGCTGTGACGTCACATATTTGAAAGTTTGTGTTTGGAATATGGGAAGCCTAAGATGTTTAATGAAAAACAAATGCCAGAACCGTGTTCCTGGTCATCCAATCTATAAAGTCGGGCACTGCATCTTAAATTACATGCAATTACATGCATCACACTTGCAATAAAAACAAACTCAAGTGATAAGTATCTTTGAAAAATCAGGATGAAAGAGCAATACCCATCTGAAAACATAAAAAGCATTATCAGAGGAATAATGCACGGATATTTAAGTGCCCTGTTAAAGGGACCCTCCCACCTTCAAAAAAGTTTATGAATTGGCATGAAAGTGATGTCGCTTGGTTGAGAAAGAGCGAAAACGAATATCTACCAAATTTCACCGAAAAATATTCACCGGTTTTCAAGACATTAGACTTTTACTTTTGTTTACTTTTTGGGATCTCCGCTGTTCCTAGCGACTTTATTTGGAAGCAATAGTTTGGCAGCTGAAAGTGCGGCACTTGTTGCGCGCAAAGCAGCATATACCACCGCGTGCTACAAAACGTTTTAGTCAAACATTTAAAAATCGTTAGATATCTGCGCTGACGTCACACATTCAGAGGGGTATTCCTATGCATTAGCCCCTCTGAATCAAAATGCTGCAATTTTGAAATTCAATATTTCCGATTTAAGGCATTTCTCGATGTTGTGAGTGCCGAAACCGGTAATTGTGAGCCAGGGACCCCATTTTGGCTATCTCAACTCAAATCTAATGTTAAGGTGGGAGGGTCCCTTTAATCTTAGGGTAGTTGGTTGTAAAGGGGATTCTATAATCTATATGGTCGAGAGATATTACCTTCACAAGGGGTTCCCTTCATGGTCACACATTTTTGATGTTAACAGAAATGAACACTGGGTGGTGCACACCCTGAAAGTCCCAACTTCACACAAGCTGGTGCCTATGCTGAAAGCTTGGCTTCCTTCCTGTTCAGATTTAGACAGTTGATTTTTTTTTTTTTAGTGGCCCTAACTTACGTTACCGGCCTCGCGAGGAGGGCGGCGACCTAACTACGCCGCGCAAAACAAACCGGCCGTCCTAACTAAAAGACCGGTGGCCATTTTTACAGCAAGACAACATGGGAAAACCCATATCCATGTACTATGCCATGAATATGGGAAAAAACCCATGAATTTACGTTAAGATACATAAATGACAGTGAAACTTACCGGTAAATTGATGTTTGTGAAGGGAGGGAAGGAGGAAGTTTGTGAATGGTATGGTTACAACGAGAGTTGGATGACAGGAATGGTTTGAAGAGTGGGGGATATTCGCCTCGAGACAGCGAAGTGGGTGACATCTGGTGGCAGGAATTTGCATAGGAGGAAGAGTGATGCCGAGCGGCGACGCGCGCGCAGTTACACGGCGAGAGTACGGTGGAGGGGAAGAGTGTGGAAACTTTAGGTTGTAAGGGGTTGATTACGAAGTTTACATGGCAGATATGCTATGGTCTATAATGCCTCAAAGTGTCAGACTCTTCGAATAGGTACCTTACCAAGCAAATGATGTCCGATAGGCCCATATTCACACTTGGTGGTGCTAAGCTGGAGAACACCAACAAACAAGGAGACCTAGGTGTTATTGTTGACTCCTCGCTGAATTTCAACAAACGTATTAACCCTCGCCCGTTAGGGTGTTAAGGGGTCCGTTCGACCTCCTCCCGTAGGGGGGGGGGGGGTCGAACGGACCCCCCCAGTATTCCGCGAAATACTCGCGCAAAAAGGGCTCGATCGCAACGAAACTTTCAGTACCCTCGCGTTTGTCAATTTTACATCTACCCTGAAAATTTCATGACCCTGACCCAAATGACCTTTGACCTGTGACCTACTTTTCGAGACCATAATTGGCCCGAATCGCGATTCGGCGTATGTCAGCTCGCATTAGCCGCGCGTTTGCAGTCTTTTCGTGGTTTCAAGCGTTCAAACATGTGATATGATATTGGTCCCATGCATTAGGGTGGATGTCAAGGTCACCTGAAGGTCAGGTCAGGTCACTGACCTTTGATGACCTCGGTTCACTTTTTCGAGTTTTACATGTTTCTAGACTAGTTTTTGGAGCTGAATTCGAATTTAGCAACCATATGAACATTTATGAAGTAGTTTTGGTGCTTTCGTAACATGTTACGAAGATGTCAGAGTTGACACCTACTACAAATACTCGGCAGGACTTCTACTGGTTGACCTGACCTGACCTGACCCGACCTGGCCTAAATGCATGAAGACATCATCTGTGATCAAAACTAACATGATATTCGTGATCAGCAAACCGAAAAACCCCATAGCAGCTACCCTTTACAACGTTCTAACGGATCCCAATTTTCCTGACTTGGGTCATTGACCTGACCTGGAAGGTCAACCAATGACCTAGGACCTTAAAGTAGGGTATCATCGGCTTCCTCTCGTCACGGGCAACACGCTCGTTTTTTTCTGCGAAGCTCTAGCTCGATTAGAGGCGAAACGGCAAGGGAGGGGTCCAACGGACCCCCCTTATACGTTCGCGGCTGGAAAAACACCAATACGGACGAGGATTAAGCTATGCACTCAACGAGCATATGCCAGCTGGGGCAGGTAAGATGAACATTTGAAAAGCTGAGTCCGGCATTGTTTAGCCTCGCATACAAATACAAAACATTTGTTCGCCCTCACAATTCAAGTTGAGTTTTGCCCCCATGTATGGTCCCCTTATTACCTTATAAGAAATATACCTAATATTAAGAACATTGAAGCAGTTCACAGAGCAGTTACCGGAAGAATTGTGGGAATGCAAGGGTTAAAGTATCCAGAACGGCTGAGTCGGCTTAAGCTTACCACCCTAGAAGGGAGAAGACAACGGGGAGACAAGACTCACAAAATCCTCCATCAGCTCCATGAGTGTGACCTCACCCAACTACCTATTTACCTAACAAAACCGAACAGAGTGAGATTAACTCAAATTGTACAAGCCCCAGGCCACCACTAGACGATGACGAGGGAAATATTTTTTTCACGAATAGTCCTAAATAAATGAAATTCGTTACACCAAGGCAGAAACATCAAAATTCCAATCTACCTATATAAACCAAGATATGAGAAACATCTGTAGCAGACCGACAAGATTGGCCCAAGTGAAACCAGACTGACGCTAAAGAACATGTAATTTAAAAAAGATGTGGGCTACAACATTAGACCTCGCCGTCTTCTCCTAGAATAGAAACCTTGGCTCTTGATTCTGATTCTTGTCCTCGCTGTGTGTTGATGTGAGCGGTGGCTACTCTTCCTTACAAAAGCGCGAATATCAATACTTTTAAAATGATGATCAAAATGCTGTAAAGTCCCTCTCAAACCTCCTTAATCACCCTAAAAAACTAATGTTCCTATCTTGCGCGCCGCACTCAAAACGTATACAAGCCTAAATGTCTCATGCGCGCCAAGTTCGCTATCCCTCTTACTACACTAGCGCCACCGTCGCGCAGCGGCGAGTCTCGAGGCGAATGTCGCTGGGAGGGATGGGGTTTGTGAATGTTTAAGCGTCACGATGAAAGGAATGGTTTGGAGGATGGCACCTTTGGTTAGCTTTGTTCGAGGAAGCATTCATTTTGCCAGTGTCAGTAGGGCAGCCTGGCTATACATAGGAATCTTGAGCCAGCTGCACAACATACATGTAGTAGTGCACGTCTTGTCCTTAAAAAGGATTAGATATATGGCTAAGGAAGTCAATTTGATGTGTGAGCATAGGCGTCGCCAGAGATTTTCGGTTGGCGGGGGGGGGGGGGCAAAATCAACTTTTGTGTTAAAACTTGCCTGTCCCCAGCCTTTACTCACTCGTTTTACATATCATTCGACGCGCAATGGTGCGAGGAATCAGATGGTGACAAAGGTTTCCTTCTAGCTATGACATGCAATTTTTTACAGAAAAATTTGAAATTTTGAAATTTCATGACAAAAACGACTGGTAGAATTATACTATATAGTGGCTGCGATTGCCGACGCACTGCAGAGGGCTCCTGTGCAGACGCTCGACGCTCATGATCATTACCCAGAAAAAGATGAAAAACGCTCCATTTAATCGGATCACCCTGCTAAAACCTCCATTCACGCATGCATGCATAGGTTTTACGTGAAATACATAGGACTTATCCCAGCCGCCGATCGTAGCTAAGTTGGGCATTCGGCGGAGAGTGAGTGTCGCAACTCGGAAGTGTGAATCGGAAGTAATTCATCTTTGCTCCAGTGAGAGGAAGTGTTTTGTTCACTCGAGTGTGAGCAAAAGTTACGTTTTTCGTGTGAAGGGAAGCGCTGCAAACGCGAACACGTTAAACGGATCCAAAAGTTACGCACGGCATAGCGGCAAGGGATCCCTTAGAGATAGGTTTGGGACTTCCAGGCCATTTCAGGCCACTCAGGGTCAGTGCTGACTCTCAGAAGCATGCTTAGGATCCCGGAGATCGGCGTGGGTCACCTCAAATATTTACGTGTACGTGGTGCTTTAGGGCTTTCCGAGCCCAAGGTGCGACTCTCAGAAGCCAGTGTGGGCGGCGGGCGCTAAGAGACTAGGCCCAGGGTGAGCCTGGAGCCCTCAGATAACAGTGTGAACCCTCGGGGTCTGTATCGAATCCTTAAGGACCCTACGTAGGGATATAATAAACATGTGTTGCGGACCTCAGAGGGACACGTGAGCTGTGACCCCTCAGATGCCGGCTTGGGGTTCGCAAAGTCTGTCGCCTCAAAAGTTTGGCTGAACTATCAGAGGCCAGTTAAGGTTCTCAGAAGTGTTCGAAGGCTTAAAGATCCCTGTATGGGCCCTCAGAGAACATGGACACCAGTGGGACTTTCAGAGGCCGGTTTGGGCCCTCTGAAGGCTTCTTTAGGGCTCAGTGGAGCTCCTTAGGAGCCTTTGTTTAAAGCAAGCTCATGAGCCCTGCGACACTTGTACGGTACTTGAGCCTGTCGCAGACATTTCACGAGAGTTGAGAAAGGCCCCGAAGATTTCGTTTCACGCTTTGAACGAAAATTGTGTCAGCACTCCAAAACTTATGAAAATCAGCTGTAAAATGTAATAAAGAACGAACTAGGAACATGGAATGAATCACAGCATTGACATTTCCGAGTCTGGACTCGGAGTCTTGAAGATTGCGAGTCAGACTCTGGTTTGAACTGCACGCTCCAACCGAGTCTGACTTAACAGGCATTCTCAGAGAGGTGCCCCCATTTTTTCCCGACTCCAAAATCTCATCGGATCTGTATCGATCTCAGGGGGTGCCCGGTCCGAGGTTGGGGGGGCAAGCTGCCCCGCTTGCCCCCCCCCCCCGTGGCGACGCTAATGTGTATGAGTGAAGTGGAATATCAAGAACAGCAACAACAAGAACAAAGGAAAAGTAAAAATTGACCTAGAAATTATTTTCCATGTTTAGTTTCAATCAAATCTCACATTATTTCATTTAAACTAAAATTACCAGGATAATGCATAATTATCACAACAAATGCCACTTTTTACTTACTATCCATTCCAATCTCATGGATACAGGATGCATGTGTTTTGATTTCATTATCACACCAACACAGTTGTACAAGATGCTTACACAAAGTATGATGTTATTTGTTGATGTTATTCAGCTGGGACAGTGATATTGTATTGTTAAATTTGTTCAAAACCAGTGTCCCAAAACTTGCCAGTTTTGGGTGGGAATTGACATCCAAATGAAATCATTTTTCCCCTTTCATCTCCAATTTTCCAGAACAATTTTTCACTCCTAATTTAACCAACAAGTAAAACGCCTTTTGGGCGAAGAACGAGCGAGCGAGATAGTGAGCCCTGCACGTGCTGAAGGGCGAGAGGGTACTTCCAACGGACTTGCGCAAAGCACCCTTCTAACCGGTCGATAGCCGTGTGCCAAATTTGAACGCAATCGGCCCAGCCGTTCCTGAGATCTGGAAGCGGCATTCTGCACGTGCGCACGTGCAAACGGTGTCCAAACTGACTTTTGCACGGCACCCTACTAACTGGTCCCCAACCGTGTACCAAATTTGAGCGCAATCGGCCCAGCCGTTCTCGAGATTTGGAAGCGCCCCCTGCACGTTTGCACGTGCAGTAGCACCTTAACCGCAACACATGGGAATGCATTGCCTGGTGGGTGCCTGCCTGTATGCCAAGTTTCAGCGAAATCGCCCCAGTAATTACCGAGTTATTAAAATGGGAACAAATTTGACACCTCTTATTGTTGTATTTTGCACGTGCACTGGGGGTGACCCACATGCATGAAGAGAATCCTATTTTTGGTAGAAGGGATGCTGCTACCCTACAAAAATTACCGCAAGTCAATCGTCCAAGCGGCTGCTGAGATATGAGCCTCTCAAAATCACTACTTTTGCAAAACAGCTTGAACACCCTTGACTTTTCACGTGGCACGTGCCACGACGGTCACTGAGGTGAATCAAAAGTAGTCAATTACGGGGTAGAAGGGATGGGGCTACCCAGCAAAAAAGACCGCAGGCCAATCGGTCCAGCGGTTGCTGAGATATAAGCCTCTCAAAAGCGTTACAGGCCGGGCCGGGCCGGGCCGGGCCGCTCATACTGAGATTTTTCCGTTATATTGAGAAGACTCGCTTCGCTCGCTGCGCTCGCTCGCTCGTAATAAAGAGCACTTGCACGTACATTTGCTGGCTGGCTTTAACCTACCTCCATTATCCATATTACATTTAATCATCTTATAATGCGGCTCCCACATTCTCCAACATTCACAAAAAACTGATGCTCCCTGTTTCAACTTTTTTGTGCCTTTCTTACTGGCGGTTTTCCACTCTCAGCCATCTTTGTGGTGCGGAGTATCTCCCTCAGACACCCAAGCCCAAATAAAATTTTGGGACACTGCAAATTTTTGGCAATACCTCGCGATTGGAAAGAGATAGAACTCTGGGGATGGTCTCATTGTGTTTGTCTTGTTGAGACGCATCGACTGATATGCAACATGACCTTTTCCGGTCAGGTCATGACCTTGACCTGATGTCAAATTTTCAAGTTGACCTTTCAAGGTCAAATTATAGTTCATTCGACGCGTCTCGGCGAAAGGGACACGATTCTGGCGATAGAAATGTCGTAGCTTTTTGTAGTCGAAAGTTATTGTCGAAAAACACTTTTCGTAAAAACAGCTATTTTTGGAGTTTTTGCCCTCTGGAGGCTAAACCGTTGACCTGAGGTCAATTTTGATAATGACCTTATCAAAAGAAGAGTTCAAAAACTATCGATTGCTTTCCATGCGTTTTTCTAGCTACCATAGTTCCTGAGATAACGGCATGTTTTCTGAAAAATATAATGACATTGGCAAATTTTGACCTTTGATGACCTCTGGTGACCCCAATATTGCTCTAAGATGAAAAATGATTGACATACTTTCAAACGTACGCATTCAGAGCTATCGACTGCTTTTTACCGCGTCTTTCTAGTCCTCTTCGTTTTTGAGTTAGAGGTGGGTGGTAACATATGCCCCCCCCCCCCCCACTAGGGCGAAGTTGGCTGAGACCGCCACTGGAGCCCGGGTTAAGTCACTGAATGTCACTTGTTTTAACCCTCCTATCAATTGTTTTAACTCATAAATCAATCGTTTTAAATTGGACTTCATTTGTCTTAAAATGCATCGAAAATGGTGTAGTTCTATCAACGTACCGACTTTTGTGTCGCTAGCTCGACGTTTCCCGGGATCAGAGGATCCCTCGCCAAAAGCGTTATCCGCCCCCCCCCCCCCCCGCACGCGCAGCTTGCACCCCTCGGATATTATCTCGCCGGAATGTCATGACTCAATGTATTCTTATGACCTGCAAGTTTTGAACCATTTAGAGCTGCCGTTTACCCTGCAGGCGTGACAACGTACGAAGGGGTGCAATCGGCTTGCACGTGCATAGCTCATGCACCACAGAGCTTTGCCCAACCAATTGTGCACTATTTTGGAGGCCTTGCCTAGGACTATCATTGAACCGATTTTGGTGTTCCAAGATCAACATTTATTTGAGCCAGAGGACCTCACGTCAAAACGGTTTTCCGCCCCCAGCACGTGCAGCCTGAATCAGAATCAGAATCCGAATCAGAATATATTTCGTAAAAAAATCCATTAACCCTCGCCGGACCTATTGGTTTTCTACATACGTGCCGTCCGAGGGGGGGGGGGGGGCGGGTACGACTCCCCCTCGCCGTTTCGCCCCTGGTGGAGCTAGCGCGTCGCGGAAAAAAAACGAGCGTGTGCGCCATTACGAGACGCAGAGATTGGTACCCGATTTTAAGGTCCTAGGTCAACCGGTGACCTCTGAGGTCAGGTCAAGTGCTCCAAGGTACGGTTCAGTTTTTGGTGAATAACTTCGCAAAAAACGGCCGCAGAGCCGAAATTTTGGCAGCATCGTGTTTGCTTCGCTCAGGCGCGTCGAATGATATACTTTTTGTTCGGGTCAGGTCAACTTTGGGTATTGACATCAGGTCAAGGTCAGGTCAGCACCCTCAGGTCACGAAGTTGGTCGAAAGAGGTCATGTCGCATATCATTCGATTCGGCAGGTCTTCCTGAGTCCATTGGTGGCTTTCCCGACTCGCTAGCTCAATTTGATCAAGAGTTATTGACGAAAAACTAATATGACCTTGATGACGTCATAAATGACGTCACGTAAGGTCAACATTGCAAAAGTGACGTATCTAACCTTGCAAGGAGTGCATGAAATCACGATTCTGTGTGCTTGAGATAGTTGGAGATCGTTCCCGGCGCCAGAATAGTAAGGTTAAGGTTAAGTTTAGGTTAATGAGCTTGGAGTAGACCAGGGGTCTATTTGGTGCTCATATCATGAACTTGGGAAGGTATGACAGGATTATACATACATGAAGGGATGGGTCAGCAGACTATCTGGTCAGACTTTTGGTGGCCCAGTATTCGTCTAGTTTTCTTTTGAAGCTGTTGACTGATGCTGCCTCAACAACATGTCTAGGCAGGCTATTCCATGGTGCTACAACTCTGTTGGCAAAAAAACTTGTTTCTGAAATGATGCAACGTTCTCCTTTTCTTGAGTTTCAACAGATGACCTATTGTTCTCGTATCTTCGTGTAATTCAAAGAATTGATGTCTGTCAATGTTCACCTTGCCAGTCATAATCTTGTACACCTCGATCAAATCTCCTCGTTGTACTCTATCCTTCATACTTAACAGCCTCAGTTTTGACAGTCGTTGTTGATACGAGAGAGACTTTATAGTTTTGACAATCTTGGTGGCTCTTCTCTGCACCTTTTCCAACTTGTGTAGGTCCTGTGCCATATGAGGCCCCACCGCCTGTATACAATAATCCAAATGTGGGCGAACGTAGGTTGTGTATAGCACTTTAAAATTTCTTACAGTAACATTGTTAAAAGCCATTCTTAATAACCTTAGAGCCTTGTTGGCTTTTGCAGCTGCACTCTGACAGTGATGTGTGGCTTTAAGATCTTCAGATACAATGACTCCCAAGTCATGTTCGATTTTTGTCGTTTTCAAAACTCTAGGTGGGTTGTGAAGTTCATTCATAACATATTCCTTAGCTGGATTGGAATGTCCACAATGCATGACTACACTTGTCTATGTTGAACTTGAGCAGCCAATCTGCAGACCATTTGGTAAGCTTGTCTAAATCACTTTGCAACTCTGCTACATCTTTGTCACTCGAAATTTCATGAAACAACTTTGTGTCATCAGCGAAAAGCTTGCATTTACTTCTGATCATCTTGGGAATTTCATTTATATAAATAACAAATAAGGTCGGTCCCAACACCGATCCTTGGGGCACTCCGCTGGTAACTGCTGTCCACGAATATGTACTACTGCCCACTGCAACTTGCTGTCGCCGATCACTCAAAAAGTCACCAATCCATTTGATCACAGAGCCTCTTATTCCATATGCTTTCAATTTCTTGATGAGTCTCAGATGTGGAACCTTATCAAACGCCTTTTGGTAGTCTAGATAAACAATATCTATGCCTTTGCCAGCATCTAGCCACTGTGTCAGTATTTCGAATGTCTCCAGTAGATTGGTTTGGCATGATTTCCCCTGTTGGAATCCATGCTGGTGTTCACTTATTAATTAACCCTCGCCCCGTTGGGGGGGGGCCATTTTGCCCCCCCCCCCGTGGTTTTTCCTGAATAGCAAGAAAACGGCGGCGCGCAGCGCCGCCAAATTTTCAGTACCTTCCCGGGCATCAAGTTGACACCTTCACACCAAATTTCAAGTCTAAGGTCACCTTAGGTCAGGAGTTATTGAGGTCAAACTGAGGTCATGTTCGAGCAAAAATGAGCAAAAAACATGCAATCTTGAAACGCTCACCAAATCTAGTTATCAAGCAATTTCAAAGTTCTTTATATGGTCTAGTAGACAAAAAGCGGCGCTACAAAACTGCTATCTCGGATATTCAAAATTTTGGGTTTTTGACCCCCAAAAAATCAAAAAATTGATTTTTTTAGAAAAACTTTAAAAAATCCAACATTTTCCGAATTTCGAAAAACCGGAATATATGTGATAGTCCCTGCGCTCTTCTATATACATACCAAATGTCAGATCGATATCTCGTTTTTTGGCCAAGTTATAGCGAAAAAACTGTTCAAAAATGATGACGTCAAAATTTTGAACTCAATTTTTAGCGATTCTAGACCACGTACGGCAAAACAAAGACCACCATTGAACTCCCCGTGACGAGCTGCATCGATTCGATACCCATTTTATGCAAAAATATTAACTTTGAAATTGGACCTAATTTGACCTGACCTTGACCTGACCTTGACCAAAACGTGACCTAAGCTGGCCCCAAAGGCTGCCTGACCCACATAATCGCATTTGTCATGTAAAATGGGCCATAAAACATGTATCACACGACACTTTCATATTGTGACCCCCCAGTGACCTGACCTCTGTGACCTGACCTGGTATCAGTGACCTCAAATAGCAAAATATGTGTTTGAAGAACATTTCCCCATCGATGATTTTCAATGAAATGCATTTTACTCGATTTTACAACGCATTTCTTGACATGCCTGTAAACGGTGAAAATTGGACTTTTGACCTGACCTGTGACGTCATCGGTTTGACCTGGGTCAATAAAATTGGGTCACAAGGTAGTTCCCTGATAGGGCTATCCAACACCGTTTGCCGCTTGTCGCTAGGTTGCGTGGTTCTCGAGATCTTAGGGGGGGGGGGGCAAAATGCCCCCCCCCCCAACTGGGCGCGTTGCTCGGCAGAGCCCAACGGGGCGCGGGTTAAAGGTAGTGTGCCAGCTTTCCTGGACCGTATGGAGTTAATGGCCCAGATAAGGAGAACCGGATTTTTAGAACTTATCCATACCTTCAAAACTCATGGGAACGTCTTAAATTCTTCAAATTTTGAGTACCCCAGTGCGAAATTCGCCCCGACGGGTTGTCGGTCGTACCCCAACCACATTTCACACCACTATGAACAATAAATGCACACACTGAAATCGCTATTACCGATATGCTCATCCAATCAAGTTTCGATAAACCCGTTCATCATCATCTCCTGCGGTTTCGAACATGCCTGTTAGGTGGTGCGGTAGACCGCGCCCAAAGCCAGGGCCCCGGTAACGTGAGGTAGCCGAGTCGGGGCAGCGTGCGCTGACCCAAGCCGGGGCCGCGCGTCCTCCCGATGTCATGTGATAGCCCGGGGCTGCCCGCGGGGATGCGGTAGACCGCGCCCAAAGCCGCGGCCCCGGCTTGGGTCAGCGCACGCTGCCCCGACTCGGCTACCTCACGTTACCGGGGCCCTGGCTTTGGGCGCGGCTTCTGCTCATACTTTGTGGTGCGGTGGTGGTGCGTCGGGCCGCGCTCTGACTTCGGCCAAGAAAAATGCGTCAGCTGATCATTGTCATTTCTGCCACTTTCATGTGGTGAGATGGGGTCATAACTTTAGAGACGGCTGTTTCATATCAATTATTTTACATAAAATAATATTTCAAACCATAAATAAATGTTCGACAGCCAAATTAAAGAAACAATACCAATACAGGCTTACAGTTTAAATTCGACATTGTGTTGTCTACGATTAGACAGCTGATAACTCATTCCCGTACGTCGTAACTCTATAATGACCTTTGCTTATTGTCACATGTGCGCCGCATTCGTGAATGTTGCCGACGCCTGTTTGCAGGTCAGTCCACTACAGTTGTTATACATATCGAAAAACCGATAAACTTTTAGGCAAAAAAGCACTATTTTAGGCCCATTTTTGATTTTTTTTTTGCGATATTAGGTAAAAACAGAAGCTTCTTATCCTAGGAAAAATAAAATGGGAAATCATTCGAAGGTGGCACACTACCTTTAAGTCATTGTCCTTTAGATGTTTCATTATTTGTTTTAAGATTAACCGTTCCAGGACCTTGCACGCTTGACTCGTTAAGCTCACCGGTCGGTAGTTTTCAGCCTTGAGTTTGCTACCCTTCTTGTAAATTGGTGTTATCATTGCGGCCTTCCACTGATTTGGCAACATTCCTGTTTCAAGTGTTTTTCTATACAAGCTTGTAAATGGTTTTGATATGCTTTCAGAACATCGCTTCAACACTATTGCTGGGATCCCATCAGGCCCTGCAGCTTTACCCTCCACCCCCTCCACTAGACATTGTAGTTGCTCCCGCACCTCTGCCTCGGTAATCTCAATGCTTGTCAAAGCATGGTCATCAGTTACTATGTCTGGAAACTCTGGTATGTCACTTCGATTTTCTTCAACAAATACTGACTGGAAGAAAGCATTTAACACTTCTGCTGCTTCACCATCTGTTGTAGTCAATGTTCCATTAGATTGTTCGAGTGCTCCAACTTTTGGTTTGATCTTGAGCAACGAATAGCAACAAATAGCAGCGAATAGCAACGAATAGCTACGTAGCAACGAATAACAACGAATAGCTACGTAGCAACGTATAACAACGAACCACAACGGATTTTTAGGATAGCGAATGCAATCCTAAAAGAGCGTATAGCGAATGAGATAGCGAATGAGAGCGTATGTACTTGTGGATTTTCTGTGGGTCTTGCTTGCCTTCGTTTGCAATCTGATCCTCGTATCTCCTTCTTGAATCTCTTAGCAATCTTGTAACTTTGTTCCTCTGGGTAGTGTACTGCTGGTGGCTGTCAGATGACCTCAAGTGGGAGTACCTCTTCCACAGCTTGTATTTGGTGATCACCTCTTTGGTGAGCCTTTTCGTCCACCACGGAGGTAATTTATGTTTTACTTTTTTCTTTTTCAGCAGTGGGACATATTTTTCAATACAAGTGACCACTGTCTCTTTTATTTTAATCCACATTGTATCAACATTCATATCTTCAGTGAAAGCCCAGGAAAATCAATCTGTTGTGCCAAGAAAAGATCTTGCACTACTTCATAGAACTGAGCTTGGCTCGAGTCTTCTGGTCCTTCGACCATACCCACACTCCAATCTATCTGTGGGAAGTTGAAGTCACCCATGACTAGAACATGTTTCACCTGTAGCTGTTTTGTTGCTCTCAAAACACTGAGGAGTCGATTGTCATCGTAGTTTTCATTTTTCCCCATTGACTTATAATGGAGGCATTCCACGATAGATCGTACCACTTTTTCCAATTTGACACCCTCATCTCTCGGATTTTAACGATACTTGGTCTAAGGGGTAATCAGGGGTTCTGAATCCTCCTGTGACAATTTCAGGCTAATCCGATGAGTAGTTTTTGAGTTATAATGTATAACATGTTTTGGATCTTGCGTTGCAGCGCCAAGTTTGGCGGGCTGTAACTCTAAGACGGATAATCCAAATGCCAAATGCTATACGGCATTGAACTTGCATTGAAACAAAGAATAATATGCATTTTAAGATTTTGAAATATAAACTATTTTTCATCTATAACACATCGAGTTTCCTTTCATTTGTATTTTTATGCCTTTGGGACCAATTTTTTTGAATTTTTATTTACTTAAAAACATTTTTGGATCATTATTAAGTAGTATGCAAAAAATTAGGAAGGTGTTCTTTTAATAACTCAAAATGAATGACCTTTTCCTCGAATATAGAAAGTTTAAATGTCAAAAATAATTTATTTAGGTGAATTTTCGCCCACAGGGCATCATCAGACAAGCAATTGGCACAAATTAAACATCAAACATCTTTCAGTTGCCGAGCCATAAATGTCACAGTCAGTTAATATTTTTAGTTTTGCGTGAAAACCGTGCTATACGTCCCTCCCATGAAATGTAGCAAAAATAATACATTCTATCACATGTAAACATCATTGTACAAAATGGCATGCAGGTGTCCGAATGAAACGAGACGTACACAATATCCAGTCCACAGAGACAACCTCCGCCATTACCTAATGTATATCTCTTCGTTCAGAGGTAAGTGGTGTGAAATAGAATAAAATAAAGATAATATCGTTAAGTATTAGGCACACATCGGTTCGCATCAGTCAATTCATGTCGTACATCACTTATCGAGTTCGTATCTCTGTTTAAAAACGAGTGTTGTACATTAGTATTCAGTCGCATTCGCTATCCTAAAAATCCGTTGTGGTTCGTTGTTATACGTTGCTACGTAGCTATGCGTTGTTATTCGTTGCTACGTAGCTATTCGTTGCTATTCGTTGCTATTCGCTGCTATTTGTTGCTATTCGTTGCTATTCGTTGCTATTCGTAAAATCGAATCGTGTGAACTTGTGGTGCTGTGGGGCTGTTCACCACATATTAGTGACTGGATTTTACGTTAATCAGAAATGGAGAATATCAACCTGGTGCGTGTTCCACAAATTCAATCAGTTCGATCCAAACGGCCCCAAGTAAAAGAATTAATTAAAAGAGCGGGTTGTTATATTTAAATTACCAAAACGAAGTCAAAAACCAAAACAGCGAATCAGACAATGGAGCGACGAAGAGACGAGAATGAAATCCAAGTTTGCCAAATATGCCCTGCCTAATCTAAGTTATAAATCCCGGACAGAACGGGCCAAATCGCGGAGCCAGACGTGACGCGTCTGCTCGGGCCAAGAGCTCGGCCAGAAGTCCCTGGGAGCGCGCGGCCCGACGCAGCGGGCCGGGCCCAGACATGCGCAGAAGCACTCGGACACCACGTGGCTGCCGATCGGAGCGCGGATTGGTCACTGGCCGACGCACTGCGGCAGCGCAGGCCGCAGCCACGCGGTCGCATCGTGATGGGACAAAGTTCACGAACAGACACGTCCTGGGCCGCCCCCCAGCGCCGGGGCGGGGGTAGCGACGTCACAAGTCGGCGCGCGAATCGGTCTGCGCCGGGAACTCCCGTGCCGGCCGGCGACACACGTGGTTACCACAGTACTCACCGCCTCAGCGCGGAGCGCATACACGATAAGCCAAAACAATCACTTTTCACATCACTCGGTGCGCGACGCGATCGACACTTCACTGCGCGACGCAATAATCACTACACGGTACAGCGCAACGCAATTGTCACTGCACGGTCCTGCGCGACGCAAGAATCACTACACCGCGCGACGCAGTTATCACTTCACTGTCGGCGCCACGCGATCAGGATCGTCCTCGAACGCACGTACGCGGGCGCACTCAAAAGTATCGGAAGTCCGGTTGCGGCCGGAACTGCACGCGGCGGCCGCTGCGGGTGTGCACCGGCGCAGCCGTGGACGGCTGGTCGTCCTTGGCCGGCGATGCGGAAGACGTCACTCCAGGTTTTGAAGTCCTCTTGCTGGACGGTCTTGTAGTCGTCGGCGTCTGTGTCGGCTCGTCGGGCGCCCCAGTGGCGAGGGGCCCGAGCGAGGTCGACGGTGACGGCTGCTGCTCCGGAGCCGTAGGCTCGGTACTGCTCGGACCAAGCGTGTCCTCAGGTGGCGGCATGTGTGCCGGTTTGAGTCTGTCGACGCTTACAGTGTCGTGGGCGCCAGTCGGCAGCTCCAACGTGAACACTTTAGGGCTGCGTCTGATGACTCGCATGGGGCCGCGGTACGGGGACTCCAGAGAGTGCCGCACGCGGTCAACGCGTACCCACACGTGTGTGCATGTCATGAGATCGGGTGGCACGTGCGTCGGTGGTGTGCGGGCGTGGTTCGAGCCCTGTGAGAGCGTGACGAAATCGATTTCTGACATACGCTTTGCCAGTTCTTGGACGTACTTTGTCCCGACGGGGACCTTCTCGACGGCGCAGCGGGGAAACAGCACCTGCGCGCCTGTGACGGCAGTGAATGCCGAAAAACCTGACTCTGCTGGCATAGCTCTTATACCTAGCAAAACGACGGGTAGCGCGCGCAGCCACTCTTGCCTGCGCGCCCGGATGGCGGTTTTGAGCGTTCGGTGGACTCTTTCCACCATCCCATTACATGTCGGATGATAAGCAGTGGTTCGGAGGCGATGGAAACCTATCATTGAAGACAAGTGTGCAAACAGTTCTGATTCGAATTGGGAACCGCGGTCCGTGACAACATGCAGCGGAACTCCGAATCGGGACACCCAAGTGTCGAGGAAAGCGGAGGCTACACTTTCCGCGGTGATCGAGACCAACGGCACGGCCTCGACCCAACGCGTGGCGCGATCGATGCATGTCAACAAATAACGAAATGGCGCGGTGAAGGGGTGCCCGTGGGGTACTGACGGGGGCAGCGGCCCGACTATGTCTATATGTACAGTTTCGAACCGCTGTGAGGGCACGTCAAACCGACCGGGCGGAGAACGAGTGTGCCTGTGCACCTTGGCTTCCTGGCATGCTCCACACTCCTTCACCCATCGCGCAATGTCACGGCGCATATCATGCCAGAAATAGCGAGAGCTGATGAGACGGGTGGTGCCTTTCCTACCCGGGTGTGACAGGCCGTGGAAACGATCAAACACGGCGCGCCTGCATGCCTCTGGTACGTACGGGCGTGGATGTGGTCCAGTGTTTTCACACAGGACTGTGATGTCGCCAGACAGTGTTACTGGCTCCAATCGGGAGGTGTCCTGCGGCTTTGAGCGCGATTCTGAACCTGACTCGGCATGCTGGTGCTCTGTATAAGCACTGTCAGCGTCTCTCTCCTTTTCCTGCTTCTGAGCCGCCGCGATAAAATGGAGGTCACATGCATCGAGGGACACTGCATTTACCGGGCGACTGAGACAGTCCGCCACCACGTTGTCACTGCCACGAATGTACGAGACCTCCGTGATGTATTCCGTGATGACACACCAGTGGCGCTGTTGGCGGTCAGACTTAGCCGTGTGTGGGCTGTGAAAAGCGCGCACGAGTGGCTTGTGATCTGTTCGCAGGATAACGTGGCGGCCTTCGATCATGTCACGAAAATGGAGTGTTGCCAGATAAGCCGCGAGTAGCTCTCTGTCATACGCGGCGTACTTCTGTTGGGCCTGACTGAGCTTCCGTGAGAAGAAGCCAATGGGAACGGGTACTCCGTCCACAATCTGATGGAGCGCGGCACCCACCGCGACTTGTGATGCGTCAGTAACGAGCTCGTACTGCTCGCAGTGTGGCACTGGGTGTGGCAGAGTGCAGGCGCCAGCCAGCGCTGCTTTACTGTCACTGAACGCCTGAGTCTGTTCCTCTGTCCACGTCAGTTCTTTGCTTTTTGGGTTGAGTCGAATCAGTTCTGTCAGGTGGAACGTGACATCGGCGAATCGCGGAATCATACGCCGGTAGAAGCCGATGAGTCCCAGATAGCGACGCAGTGACTCTGAGTCATGCGGTAGAGGGAGGTCCAGAATCTCCTTCACTCTGGCCTTGGGAGGTGTGACACCTGTGCTGGTGACGTCATGACCGAGGAAAATGAGTGACTTCTTCATGAATTCGCATTTCTCCAGTGAGATGCGAAGCTTGTGCTCAGCCAGCTTGCTGAACACGAGGCGCAAATCTTTCTCATGCTGCTCCTGGTTCTCGGAAAATACCAGGATATCGTCAAGATAGACGAATACGCACGGCACGTCTCGGAAGATGCCGTCCATGACCCTCTGGAATGTGGCACCTGCATTGCGAAGGCCCATTGGTATGAAGGCGTATTCGTACAAGCCGAAGGGCGTGGTGACGGCCGTCTTCTCCGAGTCAGCGGGGTTCATAGGCACCTGGTGATATGCACGGAGCAGATCGATTTTGCTGAACCACTGAGCGTTGTGGAGCTTGGTTGAGAGGCTCTGAATGTGCGGCAGTGGGTAGCGGTCCGGTTTGGTTACGGCGTTGAGCGCGCGGTAATCACCGGTGACACGCCACTCACCAGGGGTACTCTTCGGAACCATGTGGATGGGTGAGGCCCACGGGGACCTAGAGGGACGAATCACTCCTGTTTTGAGCAGCACATCGAGTGCTTGCTTTGCTGCGGTTAGTTTGTCGGGCGGCAGCTTGCGTGGGCTGGCGAACGTGGGTGGAGCGCTGCCGGTGTCGATGAAGTGAGTGGTTTTGATTGGCGAGTCTGTGTACTCCGGCTGGTTAGGGCTGAGAACAGCGGGGTGATCCACTAGGATGGGCCGCACTGCCTCAGGCACCTGAGCGAGATCATTTATCACCAAATGAACAGACTCCCCGGTCGTCGGTACACCGGGAGCAGAGAGCAGGGTGGTGGAGTCGCGGAGAACTTGGGAACCACAATCGACAACCAACGAGTTGTGAGCGAGAAAATCGTTACCGAGTAGTGGCTCTGTCACTTCAGCCACTACAAATGTCCATGTTTAACTGCGTCTGAGTGTGGGGAGGACAATATCGAGAGTGGCCTCGCCATGCACGCGCAGTGGCTGCCCGCTGGCAGTCGTGATCGAAACAGCGGACGGGTGAATTAGAGTTCCATTCACATAGGAGGGTGGAACCAGGGATACACCAGCGCCAGTATCCACGATGAATTTCAGGGGCTGATCATTCACCTTGGCTGTGACCCTAAGGAGCGGCAGGCCGAGGGCTGCGTTTACGGCCTGCTCCTCTCGTTTCCCGACTCTGAGGCTGCACGGGAGGGAGATGCAGCTCGTGAGGACGGCTGCATGGTCAGATCAGCAGCTTTGTCGGGCCAGTGACACCATGGCTTGCAAGTGCGTGCTCGGCTGCCGAAAAACAGGTGAGCACGGCATACTTTCGGCTTCTGGTCAGGGTGGAACGGCGTGAGACCGAGAGACGCTCTTGAATCACGAGCATCACGCGCAGGGGAGTGTGTGGCGGCTCGGCTCTGCGGCTGAGTGGCCCTGTGGTACCTTGGGTGCTGTTGAGCCACAAAGAACGCCTGTGAGTCGGACTGTGGGTCCTGGTCCTGACAGTGAACCATGTTAGCAGCTGAGTTTTGCACAAGAGGCACCAGTTCGTCCGCGAGTTTGCCCAACTGCGACAATGAGAGCTCGCGCTGAGAAGCCAGGGCCGTAGCAATGCCTGTGGGTAGCGACTGGATAAATTTGTGCCGAACGAGATCGTCTCCGACACCAACCTTGTCGGCCACCTCTCTGAGTTCGCTTAGAAAGAGTGAGGGTCGGCCCGTCAGACGCGTTTTGCTGATCAGTTTCTCAAACATCTCTGGCTTTGTCTTTTCGTACATGTCAGTGACGGCTGTCTGTAGCTCAGAGAAATTTTTGTTGCTCAAGACAGCACGCGGAATGTGCGAGATGGTTTCCGGAGGCAGTGCAGAGAGAACGTGGTAGAATTTGGTCTGCGAGTTGGTGATTTTGGAAATGTTGAATTGGGCGTCCATAATAGCAAACCAGCCGTCAACCGCGGTGTCCATAAAAACCGGCGGCTTGATCGACACATGATGGACCGGCTCAGCATGAGCGGGTTCCATCGTGCCCTCGTTCGTCATGATCGTTAAAGTATAGCCGGTGTTTGCAATGCACTGAACAATTAAGATTTAAAACACCGAGTGCAAATTCCAAAAGAGCCAATGGAACGCCGAAATAAAATCACCGAGAAGATAAATGCCTAACTAATCACACGGCGGAGAGATGGCACAGAAACCATCATGGAAAAGTGGCGCAGAAGCCACTGTGGAGCGACGGAATAGCAATCCATGTGGGGGAATAATATAATATAATTGATTCGGGAATGAGCGGAGGCGACAACCCGGAAGTATGGAAAAAATCGAACAAGAATCACGTCGGCGGTCACCAATATGTGGTGCTGTGGGGCTGTTCACCACATATTAGTGACTGGATTTTACGTTAATCAAAAATGGAGAATATCAACCTGGTGCGTGTTCCACAAATTCAATCAGTTCGATCCAAACGGCCCCAAGTAAAAGAATTAATTAAAAGAGCGGGTTGTTATATTTAAATTACCAAAACGAAGTCAAAAACCAAAACAGCGAATCAGACAATGGAGCGACGAAGAGACGAGAATGAAATCCAAGTTTGCCAAATATGCCCTGCCTAATCTAAGTTATAAATCCCGGACAGAACGGGCCAAATCGCGGAGCCAGACGTGACGCGTCTGCTCGGGCCAAGAGCTCGGCCAGAAGTCCCTGGGAGCGCGCGGCCCGACGCAGCGGGCCGGGCCCAGACATGCGCAGAAGCACTCGGACACCACGTGGCTGCCGATCGGAGCGCGGATTGGTCACTGGCCGACGCACTGCGGCAGCGCAGGCCGCAGCCACGCGGTCGCATCGTGATGGGACAAAGTTCACGAACAGACACGTCCTGGGCCGCCCCCCAGCGCCGGGGCGGGGTAGCGACGTCACAAGTCGGCGCGCGAATCGGTCTGCGCCGGGAACTCCCGTGCCGGCCGGCGACACACGTGGTTACCACAAACTACATGCTGTAGAAAATGATACAAGTAGTAAAAGTAGTAAGAAGCAGAGTGATAAGTGTAGTTAAGCGCTAAAAAAAAAAACTAGAGAATGGGCCAAGAAGACTGCTTATAGTTCAGTTGGGGGTGTTTCTTTTGTATCAAGAGAGACTCTGCTATCTTCCTGTCTGGATGATCCCTTGAACGATATAGAATGCGAAGGTTTAGCCGCGCTGAGCCTCCATCCTCTGAGTGATGGTGCTCCCTGAAATGATCTCCCATCGGGGTGTCTGGAGTTTGGTTATGGGCATCTCTGAGGTGCTCATTAAAACGCAAGCGCACAGGACGCTTCGTCTCTCCTTACTTGCTGCAGTGTTGCCAGGTCTAGAGGTAAACCTCCAGATCTAGAGGTTTTAGGGGAGCGTTTCGGGGCTCCTGGAGGTTTTTGAAAAATGCCGGATTCTAGAGGGTTTTCTAGAGGTAATCTGAAAATTCGAGAAAAGACAATTAGCATCAAGGTCTCTTGAGACCTATTTAGTTACTTAGTTTCATGTTATTGTATTGCATGCTTAAACACACTTTTTTTACAGATTGATGGAAACGAAAAACCTTACTTTTGGCTTGTTCACTATTGAGGCTCTGGCCGCCGGCTGCAGCTAAAAGTTTTCGATATACCGTGGGCACCGTGGGCACCAAGGCTATGTAAACGTGGGCACCAAGGCTATGTAAACCTGGTGCCCACGGTGGGCACCAAGTCCACCAAGTTATGTGGACAAATGCGAAGGCATGCGAAGGATGAGTGAATTATCTTGATTGGGGATACAACCGGGTGTTTCAAAGCCCGCTGCCAGCTGCTGCCAGCGCGCTGACGTCACACTTTGGGTTGGGTCTGTTCCAGTCGCACTTCCTAACACCTCTAAACTCCTCCAAGGGCAAGATAGAGGAGGTTAGAGCAGGACCCTCCTTTGATTTGTAGGGGCTAGAGCTGACACTGGAACAGGGAAGCAATCTTGGAGGAGTTAGGTGTTAGGAAGTGCGACTGGAACAGACCCTTTGGTAGTGTTGGAGCAATGGGCTTGATAATGTCATCACGCGCTGGCAGCGGATGGCAGCGTGCTTTGAAACAGCGCCACGGTTTATGATACGGAGGTAGGTATGGAGGTATATACTTCATAATCAGCGGCAATGGAACAGAGGTTTCTAGAGGTTTTTACAACATTTTCTGGAGGTATTAACATCACTCGACCTGGCAACACTGACTTGCTGTCGTGACCATTTTCTTGACAGATGTCACATGACAGTTCATACACAACATTTTTCTGTGTGCAGCCGCCCGTAAAGCCAGATCTGCACGTATGGCACCTTTGGCCACCCGGACATGTCGGCTTAACAAACGCTGAGCGTACTAGTTTGTCTCTGAGTTTGTTCTGTTTTTTTTTTTCACGCTATTTTTACGTTAAGTCCAGAGTTTCTCACTTTACTTTTAATTTTGCACTGTAGTTCCTCGTCTACGTATGGTAAGCATAAAAAGCCATCGTACTGCGCCTGTCTGTTACCTAGCCGTCGACTAGCTGGCACTCGTTTGCTCCGAATCTCCCTTAGAGGCCTGTCTAAAGTACAGGCTCCACGGCACACTTTTTCGGTTTTTCGTTTCGTTTTTTCGCTTTTTTCGGCTTCAGTAGACGATCAGCTTCACTTGATAACATTGGTGTAGCTCCACGGCAGCGAAACCGAAAAAACGAAATCAGCAACTCGAAAAAGCGACGCGAAAAAATCGAAAAAAAACGACTCTAAAAAGCGAAAAAAGCGACTCTAAAAATCGAAAAAAGCGAAAAAAACGAAGCGACTCGTCCAATCCAAAAGTTTGGATCGACAATCAGCTTTTCCAAGTAATCTTCAGTTTTTCGGCTTCAGCACGTGACGATGTGGTAATACTGATGCATGTTTCCGACGATTCACATTTCGGTACTCCTAATGGAAAGGAAGGAATGTAATCGCTCAATAGTATTTCAGTGTAGGTATGCACATATTATCCACGTGAAAGGATTGAATAGCGGTTAATTATGTGAGATATATGCACGTATTTATTTCATCTTTTGTAAAACCTGTTCATCATGCTTATAGCCGCGCCCTGCTAGGGGAGCGGTGTTTGAACACCACCTGCAGTTTTTCGCTAATATCTCAAAAAAGGGTGACGTTTCGCGCCACTGTTTTTGGCACACCTTATCAAGCACATTTTTTACACATGTTATGAAAATTTCAGGACCAAGGTCTCTCAAGGTCAGGTCACCAGGTCAGGTAACCTGGTGAGGTGGTCAGAGTGACCAACTCAGAAAATGTTCCAATGCTTATCATTGCTACACCAGGTAACGGATGGCTTTGGAACCACTGGCGGATCCAGGCTTGCGTTTTGGGGGGGGGGGGGCCAACTCATGCAGGAGCCAAACCTAGGGTACCCCCAAATCCTGTTTTCTCATCGGATTTAGGCCACTTATTTTTCGTCACAGCCCTGACACTATGAATTTTTTTTTAACTAAAAAGAAAAATATATAAATGGTAGCCCACCCGACCCATGTCTTTATATTACTTTGTTAACACTTACCATTGTTTTTATCGACCAGTTAAAGGGACCCTCCCACCTGAGCTGAGATAGCCAAAATGGGGTCCCTGGCTAACAATTACCGGTTTCGGCACGCACTCACAACATCGAGAAATGCCTTAAATCGGAAATATTGAATTTCAAAATTGCAGCATTTTGATTCAGAGGGGCTAATGCTTTTGGATACCCCTCTGAATGTGTGACGTCAGCGGAGATCGAATGATTTTTTTAATATTTTACTAAAACGTTTGGTAGCATGCGGTGGTATAGGCTGCTTTGCGCGCAACAAATGCCGCACTTTCAAATAAAGTCGCTAGGAACAGCAGCGGATATCCCAAAAAGTAAACAAAAATAAAAGTCTAATCTCTTGAAAACCGGTGAATATTTTTCGATAAAATTTGGTAGATATTCGTTTTCGCCCTTTCTGAGCCTAGCGACATCACTTTCTTGCCAATTCATTAACTTTTTTGAAGGTGGGAGGGTCTCTTTAACCCGCTTCGAGTCAGTGCTTGAGTTGGGTCCCTTTGCGGGCCGGGAGGTAGTAAAACAGCCCTGTCTAACTCGGCTCCTGGGCCACGCCCTGATTGAACTATGTTTCATTATCGTTTGGGGGAGGGGGAAAACGGGCCACTTTAGGCCTCTGGGAAGGGGGCATGGCCCTAAATGCCCCCTCCCTGGATCCGCCAGTGTAAGAAGAGACCATTGGAGCTGCAGTTGGGTACCTCAGACATCAGGGTACGCCCTTAGATGTATGTATAGGACTCGCATGGAGACCTCTTATGCTATAGTGTACTGAAAGGACCCAAAGGAGCCTGTCTATATGGGCTCCCGGAGATAGACGTGGGCCCTCAGGAGCCCGCCAGAGCCCCAATGAGGGATACCAAGTGCCTGCAATTGCATATTGCATAAGCCATAACGCCTTTACAAATCAATATATTATGCATCAGTGGCAGATCCAAGGGGGGCCACATGGGTCATGACTCATGACCCCCTTGGTGCCCGGGGGCACCACAGGCCTGTCAGGGGCACCACCGGCCTAGTAGGGGCACCACCAGCCCGCCAGGGGCACCACAGGCCTAGCAAGGGCACCACGGGCCTGTGAGGGGCCCCACAGGCTTGTCAGGGGCACCCCAGGTCTGTCAGGGACACCAGAGACCTGCCAGGGGCGCCGCCGGCCTCGCAGGGGCACCATGGGCCTGTCAGGGACACCAGAGGCCTAGCAGGGGTACCACAGGCCTTACAGGGGCACCACCGGCCTTGCAGGGGCACCTTGGGCCTGTCAGGGGCACCACAGTCCTGTCAGGGCCCAGGGGCACCATCGGCCTAGCAGGGACACCACAGGCCTGCCAGGGGCACCACCGGTCTAGCAGGGGCACCACAGGCCTTATAGGGGCACCACCGGCCTTGCAGGGGCACCTTGGGCCTGTCAGGGGCACCACAGTCCTGTCAGGGCCCAGGGGCACCATCGGCCTAGCAGGGGCACCACAGGCCTGCCAGGGGCACCACCGGTCTAGCAGGGGCACCATGGGCCTGTCAGGGGCCCCACCGGCCTCGCAGGGGGCACCACCGGCCTCGCAGGCATCACGGCATCACGCAGGGGCACCTTGGGCCTGTCGGGGGCATCACGGGCCTGTTGGGGGCACTTTAGGCTTGTCAGGGGCACCACAGTCCTGTCAGGTCCCAGGGGCATCAGCAGCCTAGCAGGGGCACCCTAGGCCCGCCAGAGGTACAGCCCACCGCTAAAGTAATGTAGGGTTTTACCAAACTCAACGGTTGGCTTTGACTGGCGATTGTTTAATGCGAAGTGATTGAAAAGAAGACGTCAATAGCTAAAGTTGCAGCTGCAAGGGTGACGATACATATAAGCTACATTCAAAGTTTCATTGCAGTCTGGCTAATCGTTCCTAAGCTTCAGAAGCAGAACATGCCCATGACTGAAACCCCACATTACTTCTGCTGTGGACTGTACCACAGGCCTGCCAGGGTCCAGGGGCACCACAGGCCTAGCAAGGGCACCACGGGCCTGTCAGGGGCACCTCAGGCTCCCGTGCCCCCCCCCCCTCCCCCCCAGATCCGCCAGTGATGCCACACCACGCGAAACACCGCCAACTACCAGCTGCCGCGCCATAAACACGTGCCAACAACAGCCTTTTTTTTAAGGTCGACTCCGCTCGCGCAACTTTTGACTGACCCTCACTGCTACTATATTGCTTCCATATTATGCTGTGGAAAACTTTACTTCACCAAGTGGCTAAAAACCTCCATCAAGGTATATTTTCTTAGCAATTTTTCTGGCGTTTTGGGGGGGGGGCCAAACAGGCCACTTTAGGCCTTTGGGGGGGGCATGGCCCCCGTGGCCCCCCTGGATCCGCCAGTGTTTGGAACTTTCAGCAATTCAAGAGAGTAGCAGTATGCACAAAATGTATATCACATAATTTCGATATCGGTAACCCAAGGCCACGTCAATTTTGCGACCCCCCCCCCCCATTGCCTAGAAACTGAAAACTGAAAGGCGTTTTTTTAACGAACGTCATTCTAAACACTCTCAGGCTTCAAGTACACATAAGCGTATAGGAACCATGGGTGCAGTGGATGCAGCTGCAGCTGCACCCACAATAATTATCGAATAGGTACCGACAGTGCATTCTGCACCCATAATAATCGAAGCAAAAAACCCTTTTCGCATCAACGCTACTGCAGTATGAGTTCAGGATATTTTCCCTACTACCCATCTTTCGAGTCATTTGCTTCTTTGTCTTCATAACATGCTGTTCCTACGCCTATGCAAGTAGGTACACATGACACAATGAACCGGAATATGGCACCCGTGACCCCTTGTTATGCCCTGAGATCATATCAGGTCGCGGAAGGTATGCAAAATTTTCGGTAATAAATTTCGGTAAAGGCATGCTACTATAGAGCGATAAAAACACATTAGATGTGTTCCACAGGACGATACAAATCGGCTGATATGCCGGTATCACGAACTTTCCGGCCAGGTCATGACCTAGACCAGTCCAGTTAGCTTAATGTTCATTCGAAGCGTCTCGACCAGAGAAACACGTTTCTGGTGAAGGAAAGCTCGTGCAAGTTTAGAGTCAAAAGTTATTGCGGAAAAACTGTTTTTGCAGAGTCGTCATTTTGGGCGTTATGCCCCTGCAGGATAAACCGTGGACCTACGTCAAATCTGAGGACATGCTAACGAAAACGAAGAACGTTAAAAGAACGTTTGATTGGCCTCTCCGCGGCGCTATAGCTCTATATATAGCTCCATTCCTGAGCTATGGACCGATTTGTCGAAAATTGTCGAAGTTTGACCTATAGATATTGGCGACATTTTATCTTCGATGATCTTTGGTGACCTGCCCTTTGGCCTACACCGGACTTAAAAATGCGACGAAGCAGTTTGTTCCTTATTTTAGGGCTTTTCAAGTGTCGCCTACGGCGTGTCGCTACGTGGCTCAGGAGCCAAGTTAGAAGGGGTGTTCCCCTACAGCAGGGCGTGGAAATCCAGGAGCCCCAGCGGGGCGCCGGTTAGTAGCTGCTGGAAGTTTAGTCAAGCTACCTAATTTCCTACTACAAAACAGACGAGATCTATTTTAAGTAAATTCCATCTGTTAAAACAGACAAAAACAGACCCCTAAAGCCCCTTGGCAAAACTGCGACCAACGCATGCATTGGTTGCAACAAAATAAAAAGAGCTGGACAGGTTGCACACGCGCGTTCCAATCAAACCAAAAATCAAATCAATGAAACTCGAAAAAACTCAAGTCAGGAATACGGAATAAATCGACAATGAAAAAATCGAAAA
>NW_024883846.1:0-40405 GCF_019059575.1 Amphibalanus amphitrite
GAAATCTCCTGCCGCTATTCTGTCTCTCAGTTGTCTGCATTCGACGGAAGATTCGATCGGGGCGCAGTTTGGATTTTCGCTAAGCCATATGCAATGTGTCTTTGCAGTTTGCACTTAACCATTTTTCATAACAGTTGATAACATATGTCTGACTTGTAAACAACTGTATTTACAAGTTACTTGATGCAAACACAAATATGATGATCACTTGATGTTATGTCGGAGGGTATCTGTCACATTTCGCAAATAGCGTCAACGCTCAACACCTTTCCCATCTCTGTCCTTATTTTAGTCTCCTTCATGGCCCTATTTGCTGCGGCTGACACGAAACGTAGCTTATGGACACCTCCAAACGTCACCGGTTTTACTCCACTATCAAGCCATCTCAGTCATCCTCTTCATCACGATCTTCGTCGTCATCTCTCTGACTATCCAGATCGTCCTGATCGGGCTCCTCGTCGGCGGGTCGCTCTTTGGCCTCTCGCTCTGCCAGCAGTCGCTCCTCCTCCCGCTGTGGGTACAGCTCTGCCGCCTCCTGGCGCTCCTCCTCGACGGGGTCTTTGTCGATCCTCTGCAGCCGCCGGCCGTACACCAGCGCGTCCACGCTGTCGACAGATGCGCACAGATCGTCTCGTTACACAATAAAACGGGTGTGGCGACACGCATAGACAACGTGGAAAGATACGGATGCTAGTGGTCGGGTTTTCGTTTCGGTTTTTAGGTAAGATGTAAGGTTGAAATGTTTTGACCACCTGCTTACTTCTTCAGACGTCGTTAACGACCGTTAACAACCGTCGGTGATCTTAACTCAAGAGGGGACGAAAGTCTGTCTACTAACCTCTGTAATACTAACACCTGGTAATAAAGCAATCCGATTTCTGAATAATTCGGAGAGCTCTTTGTGCCACACCGCAAGCATGATGATGTGGTGGAAGCAGTGGGAGCAGGACCTACGATACTGCAACATACTGAAATTGTGTTTGGTACGAAGGCGAACAGTTCCGCTGTGGTGGCCTGACTAACCGGTACGAGTCAGAGTCGGAGACAGCGTTGTCGGCGATCACCAGCGTGGTCAACTTCTTCATGCGACTGAGGTGGTACGCCTCCTCCACCTCTTCCAGGTTGTTGCTGCGGACGTTCAGGTACTCGAGCGTCTCGTGGTCCTCCTCCAGACCCTTCAGCGAGCTGATGCGGTTGTCTCTCAGGTGCAGACGACTCAGAGAGGTCAGCCGGCTCACCCCGGAGAGGTTGCGCAGCTTGTTTCCCGCCGCGTACAGTGTCTTCAGGGTGCGGTGCTCCAGGCCGTCCAGCTTCTTCAGCGCGTTGTTGGTGATGTTGAGGTGGATGAGGTTAGGAAGGTTCTCCGTAGTCATGTCCTCAAGATCCTCAAGCTGAGTTTTGGATAGGATGAGCTTCTCGAGAGAATGCTGTTTAATGCCTTTTGTACTTTTGAGAGGGTTACCGGTGAGGTCGAGAAACTGAAGGAACGGGAAGTTGGACATCTGGGTGATGTGAGCTTATTGTTCGTCACCTTCAATGACACGAGGAATCTCATGTTCTGAAGAGGGAAGAGCGAGGTGAGCTTGTTGAACGACAAGTCGACGTACCGTAGGTGAATATACGTTGACAAAATAAACACATTAGTCAGTTCACGGTTCTGGACGACCAGTTTCGTACGCCACTTCTAGTCCATCGCCTGTCTTGCACAACATCGATATTCCTCCTTTGATCATTTCTGCAGTCAGAGGGTTTCTTGAGGCAGCACTTTCGGCTCTGGTTTCTTCTCGCCATCCCCAGCTTCGAAGCCGCCGCTGCCGTCGCTTCCCTTCTCTCCGGCATCTGGCTCTTCCTCGGGGCCTTCTTCATTGTTTTCTTCTTCACGCCTAGCTCAGTATCGAGATCGTCGTCTAACTCCGGATCTTCATCTGATTCAGACATGGCTGGTTTTGTGAACGGTTAGATATAGGCAAACTACAGGTGCTTGTGGGAAACTATGGGATGCTAATCTTACACGAAGATCCACTTTCTATTGATGTCTAAAAAAGCTACGATCTTGTCTGATGCAAACTGATCTAAAACACTTGTCCATTCGCAGCTCAGTTAAAAAATAACACAGTGAAAGGGCTGTTTTTTTTTTGTTCTGGCTTTGATGAGATGAAATAAATATGTTTTAGGGCCTTGAGATGAACGGCAATATTCCCAATTTAAAGCGAAAACAAAGGCCTGTAAAAATTACTCATACGAGCATCACGTGCTCCAAAACCTAACGCATCCCTCGCTGAACAGTGAACAATGTTCACTGAACATGATGAACGGTCGTATGTAATCCATTCATATCAGGGCGGAGCTTCCTATACAGTTGGTGGGGGGCTGCCCCACCAACTTGGTATTTTGCCCCACCAATAAGCGTTTTGCCCCACCAACTTTAGCTGATCTCTAAGACTTTGTTGCTTTGCAAATTAATCTTTTTCGCATTGAAGAGGTTTGGAATGTCTGTTTAATGCAAAATATTGTCTAATGATAGGAGTTGATTCAGTGTGGCATTTCATTCAACTTTATAATCGGACATTGTGGGTTTGACGACTTTTTGCCCCACCAACTTCCCCGGAAAAGCTCCACCTATGATCCATATCATGTAAGGTGGCATGTCCACATGCTTGAACATTATTTATTGTAGCGAATATATAGTCTTATGATCCTTCAAAATGTACAATTAATTGATCAATTAACTCGTCTCAGTGGGGTGAAAGACTTTCTGGAAGGCCGTGTGCGATTAAACGTGAATAGCGATGAGTATCGACATGAGACTGTGTTTCGCCTTGATTGCATTTTGACGGTACCTTTTTGTGTCTTTCAGGCTAGGTCAAACAATTGAAGATGAGTGCCCAAACGATGCAGAAAGGAACTTTTCATCGGTAAGTTCCTTTTTTACCAAGTTTTCTTGCCGTCTCTTTTTCTTGCGCCATATTTTAACTTGCGGCCTTTTTTATGACGTCATGTTCTGCCGTTTACCATAAGAATGCGACATACAACAAGTCAAGCGAAAGTATTTATATCTTTTCTTTTGTGACGTGCTGCGAACCACACTGCGAACTAGCCAATTTAATTGTCATTGTCTTAACCCGCGCCCCACTGGGGTCTGCGTGTAACACGCCCTACTGGGGGGGGGGGGGCTCTCCTAACTCAGAAACTACTGGGCCGATCGTCAAAATTCAAACGGCGTCTAGTGATAGCCCCGGAAAAATTGTCGAGCGAAACCTAATTTCATTGACCTCGAGGTCACCGATGACGTCACAGGTCAGGTCAAAGTAAAATTATTAGCATTTTGGCTTGTTCACATTTTGGGCTCTGGCCGCCGTCTTACAAGTCAGATCAGGCTCATTTTTGGTTTACACACTCGTGAACAGATGCTCTAGATACCTTAAGGGTACCAAACTTGTACTTTGATTTTCAGGTCAGGGTCAGGTCATCACAGGTCACGGAAATATTATATCATGCATCGGTCACTTGACACATGTTTTATGGTCCATTTAGGCCATAGATTTCGAATTTGATGTCGTCTGTGTCATCCGAGGTCATTTTGAGTCGAATTTAGCTTAGGTCAGGTCACTTTCAGGTCAAAAAGGTCAAATTTTGAAGTTTAAATTTTTCAACAAAAAGGTGTCTATTGGATGCAGTTTGAGTTCAGGAACACGATGGTGCTATTTATATTGGTGTACGATGTCAAATACGTACTGAAAAAATTGATTTGAAAAATTAATAATTGTGATTTTTTTGCAATAATGCGTATAACTTGGCCATTTTTGAAGATATTTAGCTAAAACTTGCTAGAGTTAGTCATAAGCATGCATTCTGTCACATATATTCCGGCTTTTTCGAAAACTCAACGTTTTGAAAAAAAAATATAAAAATATAAATTTCGAAATTTATTATATAAAATTTTCGAAATTTTCAAAATTTTGAAAATCCGAGATAGCAGTTTGATAGAGCAGTCAACTCTAAGTCCTTTCATGCAAAGAAATTGGATCTAGCTTAAAAACTGAGCTCTTGAGAGCGATTGCCGTGGTTCAATGTTTTGCGTCGAAATCGGCCGAACATGACGTCACTCTGACGTCATTTCCGGCCGACCTATGGTAGCTACGAAGTTTAAATTTTGACACAAGGTTTCAAATTGATGCAGCCGAAGGTACTGAAAGTTTGGCGTTGATACGTCAAGTGGTTTGGAAGTTATTGCAGAAAAACGGAAGGGGGGCTATGAATAGCCCCCCCCCCCCAGTGGGCGCGGGTTAATTCTTACCGTGAACATTAGGAATGCCTGCTGAGTGCATTTATTGGTCATTACGTTTGTGTCATTGTTTTTTTTTTCAGGACAGTGATGTACACGTCACACGTGAGGACCAAAGCAAGATCAACAAGTTTGCGAGACTCAACGCCAAACTGCAGGACCTTCAGGATGAAATCAAAGACAAAGGGTGTGAAAAGTCGTCTAGCCAGGCTTATTAGACTATAATATAGGATGCCTATTTGCCTGTTATCCCGGCATATTGGATAGCTCTTGTTAAAGATGCCGCCTGTCTGACATCTACCTCAATTATCCTTCCTTCATGAAAAAAAAATACCGACATCCATTTGTGTTCCGAACATTTGTAGGGTTAGACATTATTTTCCAGCGTGCAATGTATGTGCGTCGGGTTGATTTAGGGATATACCGCTAATTAAAATCCACCTTCAAGTCAGCTAACACTATCATACTGCGTAACAATCATCGATCGATATCTTCACGAACTGTCTCGTCTATTCGCATTCGTTTAAGCTGCACCATTTTCCAACTTATTTCCCGATATCCGTATCTCGATCTGTATGCATCGTGTGCATTGTCTTGAGACATATTTAATTTAGACCTGCTTTCTCAGGACGTATCTTAATCTGAGATAAATAACTTCCGCATTTATCGAAGTCACATATTATCTTGCTGGAATCAATGATGAGAGGCCATACGATTCTCCTGAACAAATCGTGTCTTGCTTCAGAAGCTCACAGCGCTGGGCGGGAGGTGGCTGTTGCCTTTATGGTTGTTCATCTTTAAACTGTTCCCATATCCATTCCGTCATCACGTATATATGTGCGGTTGTTGCAGAACCTGATGAAGACCTGGACGACGCGAGTGACGAGCTGCTGATGGTGGATGACGAGGAGGAGCCGGTGCCGTTCATGGTGGCGGACGTCTTCTTCCACACACCGCTCGAGGAGACCAAGGTAGGGACAGAGGAGATGGGAGATAGGGGAAGATAGCGTCTCCTTCCCCACGCCGCTCGAGGAGACCAAGGTAAAATAGGCAAATCGGGGACATGGGATGGGGAAGATAACGTCTTCTTCGACACGACGCTTGAAGAGACCAAGGTGGAGTAGGAGGGATAGGGGAAATATTATCTTCTTCCACACCCCGCTCGAGGAAACCAAGGTAGATAAGGGAAATAAAGGAGGATAAGGATTAAGGGGAAATGACGTCTTCTTCCACACCCCGCTCGAGGAAACCAAGGTAGATAAGGGAAATAAAGGAGGATAAGGGGAAATGACGTCTTCTTCCACACGCCTCTCGAGGAAACCAAGGTAGACAAGGGTGAAGGTGTTCCTATAGAGAAATATCGATGGGAAGGTAACTTCTTCCACACGTCTCGATGAGACGAAGGTAGATTAGAGAGATGAGGATAAGGGGAGATGTCTGCTTCCATACGCCGCTCGAGGAGACCAAAATAGAACACGGGGATAGGGGGAGAATGTGACGTCTTTTTCCACACGCCGCTCGAGCTCAAGGTAGATACTAGATAGGGAGTATATGTAGAATAGAAGGATGACGTCTTTTTCCACACGCCGCTCGAAGAGACCAAGGTAGATAAGTTAGAAAGGCTGGGTACAGGTGCGTGGGAAATGACGGTTTCGTCCGTACTACTCGAGGAGACCAAGATAGGGACAGGGGAGATAGGGGAGAATATGACGTCTTCTTCCATACGCCGCTCGAGGAGACCAAGATAGGGACAGAAGAAGGGCGAGAACTCCAAGGTGAAGCGGAAATATGCAAGGGTGAAAAAAACGATGGAAATCATGGCAGCAGGATCAGACAGACGGAAGGCAGGGAGATAAGGACTATTGGTCAATTGCATATATTTCGTCAAAAGGAAATAAAAAACGTGGAAAATTTGACGAAATTATGAAATGTCATCAATTTAAAGGAAATAGTTCACTTTTAACATGGGGTTTGGAACTGGAATAGCAGTTGTGTTGCTTGCGCTGAGACTAGCACAAATCAGAAGCTTTTACGGCCCAATGATCACCCTAGACGAAGATATTCCATTTTTCGTTCCGAAAAGAGTGCCTTGCAGAGGAATGCGTGCCTTGCTGAGGAATGCAGTCACGTCATCGTCAGCCAATCAGAATGCTGCTTACAGCCGATGGGTTTGTCCTACGCAATATGATTGGTCAACGCGTAATAAGCTTCCGCGTCAAACATTATTTTATATAGAATATAGTTCTTCTTATACTAAAATATAGAAATAATCCTTTTTACAAAAACGTTTTGTTTTATTTTCTGATCATTTTGAGCATAACAAAACATAAATCCATAGCAAAATACTAATTTCAGGAAAGTGAACTATTTCCTTTAAACAAAAACGCATTTTATCGTTTCATAAAAATAAAACAAAGTTGACATTTAAACTTATCAGTTGCAGTTTTGCATTTATGCCCACCTTCCCACTGTGACATTCCTATGCATTGCACGGTCGAGCGAGATACCCACCTCCACTTCGTGACACCCTCGTCCCTCACGTGCTTCTCAGGCGAAGCTGGAGACGCTGAAGGACGAGCTGACACGGCAGATGGAGGAGCTGAACAGCAAGGGCAGCCGCTTCAAGGAGGAGATGGCGTTGCTGAAGCGCGACCTCTACGCCAAGTTCGGCGACAACATCAACCTGGAGCCGGACGAAGACTAGGCGTCAATCGAGCTGTCATCCGCGGGTGGGGTTAGGGTGATCCACTGAGACTGTGTGTGGGATGAGCGCAGGCGTGACCGAGTGGCAGTGTTCGTGTCCAGTAATCATTGCCGTCTGTGTGAGACTGGACTGTCTAACCGCTCAGAGTTTGTAATGAGAGCTGCTCTGTCGGAAGCTGCCTGGGAGTGCGTTTGTGCGCCGTTTGTGCGTTTGTGAAAGGTTCAGTTGGTGTGTATTTGAAAGGTTCAGTTGACTCTAACATGTGGTTAACATATGGTCATTGTTTGGATAACACGTGTATGCGATGGTGGTCGATACAGCATCAAATTGTCATAAAAAATAATAGCTTTCAGGCATTGGGGAGTCTGTTACAGATTTTATAACTCTTTGTTGACCATTTGACGTAGTTCTCTGCGAGTTTTGTTGGTTGAGTTTCCGTTGCGCTTAATTTCTTACCAGTCATTTAACATCCGCCACCTCACTATATGTCCTCACGGTACTCGTGGCACGTACCAGTGTCCATTTTGCCGACTTTGTTGTGACGCTCGCGTAAATTATGCTGTCTGTGGATTTGTAACATATTGATAAAGGTAAACTAATTTGACAAGTCGTTTGCAGTTTGCAGTAAGCTGATCCGACGAAACTCAAATTTAGGGTTATTTATTGGGGCACTAGTGAACATATTCATGTACTGAACGTAGTCAAGTATCAATATGCCTTGTATGACCGCCATAATGGCATTACTACATTTCTTTTGGGGCTGTTTGTTCTGAAGCGTGAGGTGGATATACATTACATTTTAGAAACAGCCTTATCCACGGCTAGTATATAAACCATCTCATCTAACCATTGCTTGGAGCGATTTGTCACTAGATTCATTTTTGTAGACAAGAGTAGAGTAGATGTAACACTTTTCTTCTTTTTCTTCTTTATTGGGTTAGGCCCTTTCGGTCTAATGAGACCATTTCAGAGCCGGGAGGATGATAGGAATTAGGGGGAGACATTGGTCTGGGCAGGCACCCTAGTGAGTCGCCGGGGCTGAGCCCGTCCAGAGGACAGGCCACCCAGCCCCAAGGCACTCACTGCACCCGGCTACGGGGTGCGCTCCCTCGGGAGCAGCGGTGCCGCTCCAAGGGAGCAGCCGGCATGAGATGAAGTTGCCTGTCCAGCCCGGAGGGGGGTTGCGGCGTGGAGAAGGATTTCAGTATCCTGAGGATATATGCACGGAACGGTATAACACTTTTTATACGAGATGGGCATCAAGATTCCTTTGCAGGAGGTGTAGGCATGGAAGGCTCGACTTCGCGCTGAGGATGACGGGGAATGGACGCCAGACGTTCGGATAATCCGCCTTCGAAAGTGCAATTGTACCATTCAATGAACGAAAAAATACGCTCTATTGGCATTCGGTAATTTCGCAGATTGCTCATTTCCTCCATACCATTTTGAGATAATGAGCTCCGGCAAGATTACTTTACTACTCAGCTCCGGAGCGGATGAAGAGTTTCCTTTTACTGGCAGCATCTGGTAGCACTACCGTGATACGAAAATAACGCCGCCGCCGCCGCCGGGGCGCTGCTTGCGGTGATTGCACGGTGATTGACAAAAAAGCACACGGGGCGCTGTTGTGAGCGTGGTTCCGTGTTATATTTAGAGGGGTTTTACGTTGTTATAGGCGTAGCCCCAAGAAAAACTTATACGGAGAAGAAGAGAGTCTTTCAAGAGGGTACGTATTCATAAAGTTGTGGTAACGTGGTACAGCACAGCTTCGAGTTCCATGCATTCAAAGATCGCTTTGTTTTGCTCCGGTTGGATTGCAATGGCGGCTCTGTCGTGGTCCTAGACCTTGGTATTGTTATAAACTAGGTATTGGGCAAGGGTCTGCTGATTTTTCTGAAAGACGATTCTTCATTCAAGCTTGGTGCACATTTTCAGCGTTCTTGAAATGCATTAGTCACCAATTATAAGCGTGTGTGACGAATATGACGCATTCACATGTTTCTTTTGATCCTCTGGCTTGAATCCTAACTTACAACATTTCAGTGGCACCTGAGTAATATATTTATTCATAAAATATTTTCAGATAGTTCTTATTCATGCTTGATTTGTTGGCATATAACTTAGGTACCTAGTTTGGCTGCACTGGCACTCAGAATGCTTCCTCCGAATCTTGCTGAAAACTGTCTATTTTATCTGGTTAGGATCTTTCTGTACTTAGAGTAAGACTATTGAAATTCAAAGAGTAGGAAGGATAATAGCTGCCAGGGAATGGCATTTGCATGGGAATGCACTATCGCGCTTATTATTGCACTGCCGAGCCGAGGCAGAACTGTCCAGCTTGGAAGAGGGCTTTAGAGGTGTGGAGAAGGACTCAGGCTTTCTGAGTCCTTAGGATGTTACAGAGGCATTAGAAGATATTATTGAAAAGTGTCATTAATCGTAATCATTTAATCTAGCAAAAATTTAGTTGTAGTTATTAAGTTAAGACAAAATTTCCCATTTAGTCATTATGAAAATTCATGTCATTTATTTTTCTACAGATAGGTATAGCTCAAAAAAGGAATGAGCAGATTGATATAGCCAGAGCCCATGCTAAGCAGCCCTTTTTGAATAGGCCTTGATCCCTACAGTCTGATTGTGCAATTCTGGATAACAAGATAATTTGGACGGCAAAGTAAGATTCAAAGCAGGACACTGCCTGTCCTAATCAATTGATTTCAGCTAGCTGTGGCTACTCCCACCAACTGCAGACCATCCTTGTCGAGGGGTCTGATATCAGGTGCCGGAGTGACTTGAGTGTAATGTGAATGTGACAAGTGACTCACCACCAGGAGTCCAATGCTCTACCTAGTGAATCACTGGACAATCAATTTCCATTTTCAATGAAAAATTATCTTATAGTCATCAGATCACCAGTGTATTTTGTCTTGCAGCTTTTTGGCTTTTGTACCTATGCAATGACAAGCTGCATGTCTCTTTCTGTCAAATATACCTCTATTATATTTTTTTTTGTGCTTTTTCATAGCATGATGGTGGAAATTAAAATAATTAATAATGCTCATGATGTTCAGTTTTTAGATTTAGTGCTATATTGTATTTGTGTCAGTACACACTTTTCATAGAGAATGCTTGCCATATCAGGACCAGTTGTGAGTTGTGTCACAGATAATTCACAGAATGTGAAGTAAGATTATTTACAGTCAATTTAGGCAGAACATTTTGTTATTTGAAAATTTAAGAAGACCACTTTCACAAAGTGTAATGCTATGGGGTGTGCGTGTGGTTACTGGTTGACTGGAAATGGATACAATGGTAATGATGATGTCGACAGTTTCCAGCAAGAACATCATAAGTGTCAAATTTTCGAAATTGATATTTTTGTAGGTACCATTCGACGCAGCTCATCGAGCTGAATAGAATTGTTGATGTGTATAATTTTCTATGAATCATGCCATACCATACCCAGATATTTTTTGCCATTCTTACTAGTACTACCCATATCTATTAATTTTGTTTTACAGAGGATGTCGTCGAACGCGGCCTCCGGGGCCGGATCTAGCGCGAGCGAGTCCAATGGGAGTAGCCAAGGAAGCCAGCAGACCGACAACAAGAGTGAGGAGAAGCACAACAAGACCTTGACCCCCAAGGCCTCAAAGTCACTCAGCACCAGCGCCAAAAGGTAATTAGTTATGCGGTCCTACTGCACTCTAACTGAACAGGAAGGTTTGAGTGTGGCTTTAGGCCAAACGAAAATATATGAATTAATGATGATTCTGAGGCACTGAGATGTATCATTTTTATGATACCTAATTAGTGCATTGGTTGGCATTGAGATGATTCCCTGATTCATGCATTCATTCATTCATCCATCAATGCATTCATACATTCATTCATTGCCTGCTTACACATTAATATTGCCCTGATTTTAGCTGACTGTGATTTTATATTTCTCGCTCTGTGGACTATGCATGTTGTGATTGCTGCACTTAATCATTTGTGTTTTGTTTGGTGCTTTCGCTCAATCATATCATGGTCCTTTGCCTCAGCCTGTTTTGAAATGCTGACGTCCTGTGCCCTAATTCATTGCCCCACTGAATGTTATTCCTTGTTGCTCGCACAGGATTCAGAAGGAGCTGGCGGAGATTACACTGGACCCGCCGCCCAACTGTAGTGCAGGGCCCAAGGGCGACAACCTGTACGAATGGGTGTCCACCATCCTGGGGCCGCCGGGCTCTGTGTACGAGGGAGGCGTCTTCTTCCTCGACATTCACTTCTCGTCAGAGTACCCCTTCAAACCGCCAAAGGTGCGCCGATAGCCTTCTGGAGACGGGGATTTCGGTTCTGACTTCTGAGTGATTGTGAACCCTGGGGATGCTAGTTCTGTTTGAATAAGTCGGCATCAATTCGGATAAGTGACTCGTCTCATCAAAACACATGACGTGATGCAACTCATCTCATCAAAATACATGCCACGATGCTTTTTATACGAGTATGGACACATTTATGCCAGTGATTATTGATTGGTATGTATGCGACTCTGTTTGCGGTTGAAGAAGAGAGGCCATCAAGGCTGAACTTCACTAATCCAGTGTTCCTTGCAACTGACCGTGGTGCCGTCTCTCAGGTCACATTCAAGACGCGCATCTACCACTGCAACATCAACAGTCAGGGCGTCATCTGCTTGGACATCCTGAAGGACAACTGGTCGCCAGCGCTGACCATCTCCAAGGTGCTGCTTTCCATCTGCTCGCTGCTGACCGACTGCAATCCAGGTACGGTGTGCCGCCAGGCGGGGCGATCGGCGAGGGGTGGGATCAGTGTGTGGGTATTGTGGAGTAGGCGCCACAGAGCACAGTGTGACTGTGAGGATGTTGGCTGGGGGGGGGAAGGGGAGGGAGGAGAGGTGTGTGCTTTGTACGGAAAGCATGGCTTTTTAATGGACTTAGGCAAGTTGATTTTAGTGTTACGTGCGAATTCATTTATGGAATATCGAAATCGTTCAACTGGACGCCAATTTACGCCGTCGTGATGATATTGATAGTGGAACAAATGGTTGGACAAATGGTTCATTGTTGTGAGACTGAAGGAACTTGGAAGCTATTCCATTGTTTACACCAGGATTTAGCACTCTCAGCTTATCTGTGACAGTTTTTGCCGTCACAACACGGCTATGTTGGACGTCCGTGACATTTACCCCTCCCCCGCTGCCCTTGATGGGCATCTGAGTGGGAATTCACTGGAGAGAAGAGCTGATAAAGAGAAGCTCATTTCCAGCTATGCTCGCATTCGTCAAGGTCGGCAGCTGGGCAGCCGACCGGTAATTTGACATATACCCCTCCCCGGTGACCCACTAATCAGAATATCACCTGTCGAGCCAGGCGTCCCACGGGTACCCTCCCCCTGTTCCCCCACCTCACTAGTGTTACTGGGAAAGGGACGGAGGAACATCGACTGTGTCCGTCCACTGACAGCCGAGTGGCCCCACTGTCGGTCCAGCTCAGCATCGGAGCCCCCCCCCCCTCCCGACGGCTGACGTCTCTGGCCACGTCCCCAGTCCGGGGGGGGGGGGTGTTCAGTACGTTATGTTCGGTGTCGTCATGACACAGACTGAATGCCTGTTTCCGTTGGCCGCTGTGCCGTGCCGAGAGAGACTCGGACAGGATAGGTGCATACAATGCCTTGTTAGAGTTATGGTCATGCAACAATAATCAGGAATTGTATGCAGTTTTACAACATTTCCAGCTAACTACATGCTGTCAAAGACCAGTATAGTATTTCCAAGTCGGTGTTTCAAGCTCATTTATTTGTTTGATGGTCACTGAACAACACAACCATTTCGAACTCGAACTGGACACTTTTTACGTAATCTCAAAAGTTCGGTTGCCCTCCTTTTGTCTCATCGTGTCGTGTAACAGGGCTCGGCGCCGGGTCGTTTATATTGGCTCGCATCTGTCGGTGTGGACCCGCTCGTCGTGGTCGTGGCTGTGAGCTTTAGGGCGGCGGAGGGGGGGGGGGGGCGCTGGGACTGGGACGATGGGGTGGGGTGGCTGACACCGTGCTGACGAGTGTGAGAGGTGTTACTCGGCAATAAGGTCGGGGAAATGGGTAGCTACTAGCTACTAGCTATCGTGGTAAAAGAAAAGTGGGCATAATTATGATTATTAATTTGATCGTGATGTGTTTTTAACCCAAGTGCCGTCCCACACTTTGCCGAGCAAATGACGTCTAAACAATCGATTGCTATTAACAATGTGGTCCCGTCAGATCCCAAATATTTGGTAGGCACTAGCACTGCTCGACGTTACATTTACCGTAGGATTCGGACATTGTCTCGGCTCGAAGTGCTGTTCAGATCCCACCTATTGCCGATCACTCGCGATTGGTGGGATAAGTTAGCTGCTTATTGGCGAATCCGGCGTGAGAGCCTCAGCCCCTATTTTCCAGTTCCGAACCTCGCTTCCTTTTACGTCGTCAACTCCAGAAGTTTTGAGACTGGCCTCGTAAATTCCATATGAACAGTGCTAGATACTTGTTGTTTTCACAAGTCCTTACCACAGTTGTTATAAACGTACTTGCGTAATTTTGTTTTTCTACGTTGCAAAAGACGGCAACGGCGTCACCCTGAACATGGCAAGTCGCACGCGGCTTGTCACAGTGACCAGTGTAGAGTACAGTCAGGTTGTTCATGTGAAGACAACTTGGAGGGTCGCTGTACAATAAAATTTTGGGATTAGCTTGGCAAAAATGCCCGAGAAACATAGCAAATTGGCTCTCAAGTGACTTGAGACGAAAGCTGGATGTATTTTTACCATCATGAGACCAAGAGACAAAAGGTCCAATGAAAACATACTGACTCATTCAGACCCAATAAAGACAGACAGCGCAGGTCCCCTGGGAAGCTCAAATTAATCCCTTACTTAGAACAAAAAGGCAAAAACTTCATAACCTGGGTCCCCTACACGGCCAGATTGTCAACAAGGAATGATTCGTGAAGGTTCTGAGGTTGAGAAAAGATTTCGCCGCAAAAGGTCGGAACTCTTCAACTCTGGCCAGGGGCTCCTGCACCAGGACAGCGCACACACCCACAAGTCCACCATGGAGACGAACTATCTGACACAGATGTGCGTCAAAACCGTCCGTATCCCTTCCCACAGTCCTGATCTGGCCCCCTGGCTTCTGGATGTTCCCCCTGACAGGGAAACTCAGGGGCCGTCTTTCGGAGGATGTGGAGGAGATGAGTGAGGCTGTGACAGAGGCCCTGGGCACCTTCACTTTGAAGGCCTATCAGCAGGCCTTCAGGCAGTGACAGGAGCGCTAAAGCAGGTGCATTGGACTCGGGTTCCATTTCGAGAGTCATACAAGTTTCATGCTTCTCTGAAACAGACAACTGTCTCTACTGAAAAAGTCTCAAAACTTCTGGAGTGCACCACGTAGTTTTCCGATGGATCAGTATCTAGCCTCCATCTCCTGGATGGCTCTCGCGGCTCGCCGTTTCTGCCATCCGTGTGAGAGCCACTGCCGCGTCACATCGCCTGAGATCCAGTCCAAAACTGATGACCTCGCCCGCTGCCGACTTCATTGTCTCTTCCACATCCGGTCGTGCCACATCCGCAGCACCTTCTGCCATCGTTTCCGCTCGCATCTTCGTCACCATCTACCACCTGCCTCCACGTCCTGCCGTCGTCCCTCGTCTCCACCAGCCGCCGTTCGTCTTCCACCGTCTCTGACGTCTCCGCCGGACTCATCTGTCCACAGCCGACCCTCTGGTGGGCAGTATCGCCACTCAATACCTGCAGAACCGCGAGGAACACGACAGAGTGGCGCGCCAGTGGACGCAGCGATACGCCACGTGATGTGGCCGTCCGGCTACTGGCTATGTGGTGCAGCATCAAAATGACTGAGCGCGTCGGCTCGGACGCGCAGGGACCGTGAGTCGCGCCGAGCCGCGCCCCTCTGTAGTGTAGCGTGTGCGCCGTGTAGCTCGTTCATATCCTGTGTTGTTCCCTTACCTCGGACGTTCTTCAGTTAGCCGCCGCCGCCGCCGCCAGGTGACAAGAGCGCGCGTTGGCGGCGTGACGCGGCGCGGTGTGCGCGGGACGGAGACGTCGGCTCGGCGGCCGCCGTCTGTTCGCGGCTCAGGTGTGTGTATGTCTGTGTGTGCTCGGGCGCGCGTGTGTATACGGTGTGGCTGATTGTGAGTTCGTGCGCGTGACCCGGATACCGTTCCGTGGCCACTGACGGTGTTTGGGGACGTGGGGCGGGGGACTGCCCCTAGACACCGTCTCCAGGTCGGAGCGTGTCGATCTGTATTTAGTACAGAGCGTCGCTCCGTTTGGACGTTCTTTCCCGCCGGTTCAGTGGTCAGGAACACGCATTGGTGTTTATCTAGCCCAACGTTTGCGGTATACGTGCGACTTCATTTATAGCCGAGTTCTAAGGCCGGCTGGGTGGGCTGCTCGGTCCGCCCGACCCCGTCCGTGACACGGGCGGCCGGCGATGTGCGAGAGAGGACGAGTGTCAGTGGCGTACATGCTTCCACATCTCATTCCGTAACGTACTGTTTTTCAGATTGAAGACTGCTCGCTGGATGGGCGGGCGGAAATAAATGGGAATCTGAGACGGCGTGAGACTTGAGAGGGAGGTAGGTGTGGGCGTGGGAAGGTTGTGAGGAAAGCCAGCTGCAAGAGGACGGATGGGGATAGAGGAAGTACGAAACGGGCTGACTGTGTTTTCGTAGAATATAGTGACAGTGACTGGTGAGCAAAGCGTCACTACAATAGAAAATGACAAATTGGTTCCTCTGAGTTTCCCCTTTGTGCCCGATAAGTAAACGGTACCCTACTCGGCTATCTCAATTCCAGTGCAAGGCTGTTTTACTTGCATGTCTGTCTCACGACAGACGATTTTCAAGCCAGCTGAGGATATGCGATTGTGTTGAAACACAGTTTGGACGAGACTTTCTGCAATGGTCTGGAACATTCGATAAATAAACAGGCATGGTTAGTGTACCACTTATCTCCCGGCATACCCATGACGCTGACGTAACGTCACGCCAGTCTGAGGGCGCGCCCGTGACGTCACCATCTTTACGTGGTATGCTCGACTGTGACGTTACGGTTGTTATGTGGATGAACGGTGCCTATTTTATTTGGCGGCTGTGGAATGTGGGTGCAGGAATAACTGGTTCGCGTGATAGCAACAATATTTGGGACTGAATAGAAAGGAACCCCGAATAACGGGAGGCTGCTCATTGGGAAATGAGAGCGGCATTATCAAACATTGTGCTTCGCTACTGGGTACATACATTATACATACACTATATAGTGCAATGCAACACATTATGGAGTATCGACACTTGACGGTGCCTGGGGCCCCTGGACAATGAGCCCCAATCATCCACTGCTTCGGCAGTTTACGGTTCCAAACACACCACTATGGCGGTGATCGAACTTCACTCTATATACCCGTTGTCTGAAGTTGTATATATTCCGGGTCTGGTTTTTTGGACGCCGGTCTTCCAATGACGTCGTCAACAACAGAAAATCCAGGGGGCATGGACTTCACAAGTGTGTAGTCGAATTGTCACGTAATTATAATTTGGGCAGTTTCATTCATCCAGTCTGTGGGCAAAAACAACGGTAACACTGAACTTTGTTTTTACTTTTTTTCTTTATTAAGCGACTTTCAGTGGCTGCAATGCCGGCTCTTGGCACCCAGTGATGGGTGGATGGAATGGATGGATCAAGGCCCTGTATACCGGATGGATGAGTGGAAGAGGCTATGGATGGGAGGGGTGCTGGGATAGAAAGTAAGCATGAGGGAAAGTGGAGGAAGAACCCTTGGAAGACCTGAGAGGGATGGAAGGGTCAAGGGATGATTGGACGGTGAGGGTGACCCCGGACCCGTGAGGGAGACTGTTGAGGGGCCCTCTGAGGGCGATGGAAGGGATGAACAGCTCGGAGGGATGGGAGGGACAAGGGGACTGAAAGGGGTGAAAAGGATGGGAGGGCGATGTGTTGGGCATCGCTCTACAGTTCTGCACCTTGTTCGAGCTGCAAGGTCTGACCAAATTTCTGAGTTTCTGGCCACATCGTGGAATTTCCCGTGGACTTTGACCCCGCATAAACACTGCTCTCATCTGACAGCTAATGGAATACAGGAATACTGTGGTTGCGGGAATACGGTGGCGACCGACCGGCCCCTTCCACCGGCACCGGCCGCTGACCTTGTCCTGCCCACCTGTGACGTAACACAATGACGTCACCGCACCGGCCGCAGCGCGGCGCGGGCTCAGTCGCTGCTCGGGAGCTGCAAGTGGGGTTGACGCCGGTGGAGCGCTGGTCATCAGAGCACGTGCTGAAGAGAATTCAGCGTCAACAGGTGTTTCAGCAGTGTGTTCAGCTGGTGTTTCGCTGCTGTGGTGGATCGTGCTGACGCGAGCAGGCTGAGTGTTGTGAGACGATCTGCGGCGAGCGCCGCGCCGGTGAGAGGCGGTCGCGTGCCACTGCCGGCCGCGCGATTGCCGCAATGTCCGACTGAGGGGCCGCTGCCCGGTCAGACCGGTGGGCTGCCGAGCCCGGGGAGCCGAGACAAGTGCCGATGTGGTCCAGAGGCGACAAGTACGCGCCCGTGTCCCAGCTGGAGGACGGCGAGTCGGACATGGCGTACTTTGACGTGAGTACTGAATGCCCCTTCCAACGCCTCTACAGGTCGCCCCCGCTCGCTTGGGCTGTATGAAGTCCTCTCCCCTAATCCTAGCATGCTGCATGCCTGCTTAGGAGGACGAGAACACATTCAGAGACGAATGGGGGTGCGTCCGGCAGGTATGTTGGTTAGTTCGGTCGACCGTTTGGCCATATACAGACGATTCCCGCCAGTCGCGGCAGAACACTCGCTGGCAAAACTGGTCCTCTGGAATTAGCTGGCGAATCCAACTTCCTGTTTTTCCGTTATCCGATTCTCGGCTGTGATTAGAAAGGAAATCCAGATAAATGGCGACGCTTTGGAGCCAGTTAAGGCGTTAAGCTTTTGTTGCAGCAATGAAATACCTATTGATCAGTTCTTGTTACTCATTCAGAAGCGGTCCATTTATGCATGACATTTGGTACCTACTCGATTGCTATTCTTAAGATGTAATTAGCATTGTTAACAGCCTAAGTGTTGTTACAGCCACCGCTAACCACAAATCAATGGCCCAGGGAGCAGGCTAAGTACTCATTATTTCACTAATTTTCGCCCTTGTAATGCTACGAAAACTTATTTCCGCGAATGCCGACTGCCTTTCAGTGAGCGCTGGCCAGCATACGGGCTATGCGTTATGGAGTAGATCATTTTGTAGTGCTCCGCTGGTATCTGGAATGCTTCTACTTTATGATCATTGGCATAAAAGGTTCGTTGAGACCGTCGCGCCGGTGCCCAGTGGTTTGTATCGTTGTAGTCTGGGGAGGTAATGCTCAGTGCTCACTGGGCTTGTTCCAGCTTAGTTCTTGTGCGGGATTTCCTTAGGGCAACACCGACAAACCAACTGGTTGGGTAACTTCGTCTCACCTATCTGGTGGTGAGCAAGCTGACCGCAACAGACCGATCACCACCTGTGACCACTGGGTGCCATCCATCTGTGATTACCGTCAACACCTGACAATAATTATCGGTGATATTAGCTCCCAACTGAGTGGTCACCCTGAGCTCGGGACTGCTACCGGCCCTTTCAATGCCGATAATGCCGATAATGCGCCCCCAACACCGGAAATTCCCTTCCGGTCCCGGTAATGCATGACCTTGCTGGATGATGATGTAAATAAAAACCAAATTATTACAAATGCATTCAAATATATTCAAAAGACACAAAGCTTTCGGTTCATGGAACCTTGATCACTGTGCAAATGAGTATACCAATCGCTGTAACCGTCTAAAAATTCTTTGAAATTAATCAGCCGCGTGTTTTTTTTCTGCTGGTCTACCACCGATTTTGCTGCCATTGACGACCATGTGAAATCCGCTCCTACTGTTAAACGTATCACGTGTGATGATGTGGGCTGCTTCCAGGACCCCTTGTACCTTTTTTATATTGTTTTCTAATATCTTCGTACCGTCCCAGTCAGGTAAGTGGTTATACTTTTCTATATGCAGTACTATTGCATTTGATGTTCGGTGAAATTTTACATCGCTTCTGTGTTCCTTCAACGAACTTCCACCCCTCTTCCCGTCTCCCCAACGTACGTTCTTTGGCACCCTTTGCATGGTATTTCGTAAACTACACTTTTTTCATCGCTGGTATCTTTTTTGGTTTCATGGTGCTTGACTAAATCTTGAGTTTTCTTTCCTGTTACTGTAGCTACTTTGATATCTGACTTTTCAAGTGCTCTTACTATGATATCAATATTTTTCGAATTTGGGACCGAAATCCATCTCTTTCTTTTGTTGGCTTTTCTTCTCGTGTCATCTTCGTGTGCTTTGTTCGCACGTTGTTCGTCTCTTCTGTTGGCATCGTCGCCGTTTGCTTGGTTCGCGCGTCGTTCGTGTCTTCTGTCGGTCTCATCTCCGTGTGCTTGGTTCGTACGTTGTTCGAGTCTTCTGTTGGTGTCATCGTTTTGCGCTTGGTTCGTATCTTGTTCGTTTCTTCTCTGTTTGTTCGTTTCTTCTGTCTTTCGTTTTGTTTTTTTCGGCTTTTTTTTTGTTTGATTAAAAATCCTCTGGGATATTTCAGTTTTTCGAACGAAGTATAAATATGATTGAACTCTTCCTGAATGAATTCATCGCTGCAGATTCTTAGCGCTCTGAGAAAGAAACCGATAACTATTCCGCTTTTCGTCCTTTGACTGTGTGCTGAGTAAAAGTGCACATAATCCTCTTTGTTTGTCGGTTTTCTGTGGACTTTGAATTTGAAGCCTGAGGCTGATTTTACGATGCATGTATCTAAAAACGCCATCTTTTCTTCTTGTTCTTCTTCAACTGTAAATTGTATGTTTGGATGAACAGCATTCAGTTTGTTCAGCGTTTCAGAAATGTCAGTTTCTTTCGGAATGATTGCTAGTACGTCGTCTACGTATCTAAGCCAAGTAGAGTCGTCACCAATAATTTTGAGAAAATGCTCTTCTTCGAGTATTTCCATAAAAAGACATGCTGCTACTGGGCTTAATGGGGACCCCATTGCAAGCCCACTGTGTTGGACGTATTCATACGGAAATGAATACGTCCAACACAGTGGGCTTGCAATGGGGTCCCCATTAAGCCCAGTAGCAGCATGTCTTTTTATGGAAGTACTCGAAGAAGAGCATTTTCTCAAAATTATTGGTGACGACTCTACTTGGCTTAGATACGTAGACGACGTACTAGCAATCATTCCGAAAGAAACTGACATTTCTGAAACGCTGAACAAACTGAATGCTGTTCATCCAAACATACAATTTACAGTTGAAGAAGAACAAGAAGAAAAGATGGCGTTTTTAGATACATGCATCGTAAAATCAGCCTCAGGCTTCAAATTCAAAGTCCACAGAAAACCGACAAACAAAGAGGATTATGTGCACTTTTACTCAGCACACAGTCAAAGGACGAAAAGCGGAATAGTTATCGGTTTCTTTCTCAGAGCGCTAAGAATCTGCAGCGATGAATTCATTCAGGAAGAGTTCAATCATATTTATACTTCGTTCGAAAAACTGAAATATCCCAGAGGATTTTTAATCAAACAAAAAGAAAAAGCCGAAAAAATCAAAAATCGAAGAAACGAACAAAACAGAAGAAACGAACAAGATACGAACCAAGCGCAAAACGATGACACCAACAGAAGACTCGAACAACGTACGAACCAAGCACACGGAGATGAGACCGACAGAAGACACGAACGACGCGCGAACCAAGCAAACGGCGACGATGCCAACAGAAGAGACGAACAACGTGCGAACAAAGCACACGAAGATGACACGAGAAGAAAAGCCAACAAAAGAAAGAGATGGATTTCGGTCCCAAATTCGAAAAATATTGATATCATAGTAAGAGCACTTGAAAAGTCAGATATCAAAGTAGCTACAGTAACAGGAAAGAAAACTCAAGATTTAGTCAAGCACCATGAAACCAAAAAAGATACCAGCGATGAAAAAAGTGTAGTTTACGAAATACCATGCAAAGGGTGCCAAAGAACGTACGTTGGGGAGACGGGAAGAGGGGTGGAAGTTCGTTTGAAGGAACACAGAAGCGATGTAAAATTTCACCGAACATCAAATGCAATAGTACTGCATATAGAAAAGTATAACCACTTACCTGACTGGGACGGTACGAAGATATTAGAAAACAATATAAAGAAAGGTACAAGGAAGGTCCTGGAAGCAGCCCACATCATCACACGTGATACGTTTAACAGTAGGAGCGGATTTATCACATGGTCGTCAATGGCAGCAAAATCGGTGGTAGACCAGCAGAAGAAGAAAACACGCGGCTGATTAATTTCAAAGAATTTTTAGACGGTTACAGCGATTGGTATACTCATTTGCACAGTGATCAAGGTTCCATGAACCGAAAGCTTTGTGTGTCTTTTTGAATATATTTGAATGCATTTGTAATAATTGGTTTATTATTTACATCATCATCCAGCAAGGTCATGCATTACCGGGACCGGAAGGGAATTTCCGGTGTTGGGGGCGCATTATCGGCATTATCGGCATTGAAAGGGCCGGTAGCAGTCCCGAGCTCAGGGTTGACCACTCAGTTGGGAGCTAATATCACCGATAATTATTGTCAGGTGTTGACGGTAATCACAGATGGATGGCACCCAGTGGTCACAGGTGGTGATCGGTCTGTTGCGGTCAGCTTGCTCACCACCAGATAGGTGAGACGAAGTTACCCAACCAGTTGGTTTGTCGGTGTTGCCCTAAGGAAATCCCGCACAAGAACTAAGCTGGAACAAGCCCAGTGAGCACTGAGCATTACCTCCCCAGACTACAACGATACAAACCACTGGGCACCGGCGCGACGGTCTCAACGAACCTTTTATGCCAATTGATCATAAAGTAGAAGCATTCCAGATACCAGCGGAGCACTACAAAATGATCTACTCCCATAACGCATAGCCCGTATGCTGGCCAGCGCTCACTGAAAGGCAGTCGGCATTCGCGGAAATAAGTTTTCGTAGCATTACAAGGGCGAAAATTAGTGAAATAATGAGTACTTAGCCTGCTCCCTGGGCCATTGATTTGTGGTTAGCGGTGGCTGTAACAACACTTAGGCTGTTAACAATGCTAATTACATCTTAAGAATAGCAATCGAGTAGGTACCAAATGTCATGCATAAATGGACCGCTTCTGAATGAGTAACAAGAACTGATCAATAGGTATTTCATTGCTGCAACAAAAGCTTAACGCCTTAACTGGCTCCAAAGCGTCGCCATTTATCTGGATTTCCTTTCTAATCACAGCCGAGAATCGGATAACGGAAAAACAGGAAGTTGGATTCGCCAGCTAATTCCAGAGGACCAGTTTTGCCAGCGAGTGTTCTGCCGCGACTGGCGGGAATCGTCTGTATATGGCCAAACGGTCGACCGAACTAACCAACATACCTGCCGGACGCACCCACATTCGTCTCTTGAATGTGTTCTCGTCCTCCTAAGCAGGCATGCAGCATGCTAGGATTAGGGGAGAGGACTTCATACAGCCCAAGCGAGCGGGGGCGACCTGTAGAGGCGTTGGAAGGGGCATTCAGTACTCACGTCAAAGTACGCCATGTCCGACTCGCCGTCCTCCAGCTGGGACACGGGCGCGTACTTGTCGCCTCTGGACCACATCGGCACTTGTCTCGGCTCCCCGGGCTCGGCAGCCCACCGGTCTGACCGGGCAGCGGCCCCTCAGTCGGACATTGCGGCAATCGCGCGGCCGGCAGTGGCACGCGACCGCCTCTCACCGGCGCGGCGCTCGCCGCAGATCGTCTCACAACACTCAGCCTGCTCGCGTCAGCACGATCCACCACAGCAGCGAACACACCAGCTGAACACACTGCTGAAACACCTGTTGACGCTGAATTCTCTTCAGCACGTGCTCTGATGACCAGCGCTCCACCGGCGTCAACCCCACTTGCAGCTCCCGAGCAGCGACTGAGCCCGCGCCGCGCTGCGGCCGGTGCGGTGACGTCATTGTGTTACGTCACAGGTGGGCAGGACAAGGTCAGCGGCCGGTGCCGGTGGAAGGGGGCCGGTCGGTCGCCACCGTATTCCCGCAACCACAGTATTCCTGTATTCCATTAGCTGTCAGATGAGAGCAGTGTTTATGCGGGGTCAAAGTCCACGGGAAATTCCACGATGTGGCCAGAAACTCAGAAATTTGGTCAGACCTTGCAGCTCGAACAAGGTGCAGAACTGTAGAGCGATGCCCAACACATCGCCCTCCCATCCTTTTCACCCCTTTCAGTCCCCTTGTCCCTCCCATCCCTCCGAGCTGTTCATCCCTTCCATCGCCCTCAGAGGGCCCCTCAACAGTCTCCCTCACGGGTCCGGGGTCACCCTCACCGTCCAATCATCCCTTGACCCTTCCATCCCTCTCAGGTCTTCCAAGGGTTCTTCCTCCACTTTCCCTCATGCTTACTTTCTATCCCAGCACCCCTCCCATCCATAGCCTCTTCCACTCATCCATCCGGTATACAGGGCCTTGATCCATCCATTCCATCCACCCATCACTGGGTGCCAAGAGCCGGCATTGCAGCCACTGAAAGTCGCTTAATAAAGAAAAAAAGTAAAAACAAAGTTCAGTGTGTACCGTTGTTTTGCCCACAGACTGCGATGAATGAAACTGCCCAAATTATAATTACGTGATTAGCAATACTACACACTTGTGACGTCATGCCCCCTGGATTTTCTGTTTTGACGACGTCATTGGACAGACCGGCGTCCAAAAAACCAGACCCGGAATATATACAACTTCAGACAACGGGTTATATAGAGTTGAAGTTCGATCACCGCCATAGTGGTGTGTTTGGAACCGTAACTGCCGAAGCAGTGGATGATTGGGGCTCATTGTCCCAGGGGCCCCAGGCACCGTCAAGTGTCGATACTCCATAATGTGTTGCATTGCACTATATAGTGTATGTATAATGTATGTACCCAGTAGCGAAGCACAATGTTTGATAATGCCGCTCTCATTTCCCAATGAGCAGCCTCCCGTTATTCGGGGTTCCTTTCTTATTCAGTCCCAAATATTGTTGCTATCACGCGAACCAGTTATTCCTGCACCCACATTCCACAGCCGCCAAATAAAATAGGCACCGTTCATCCACATAACAACCGTAACGTCACAGTCGAGCATACCACGTAAAGATGGTGACGTCACGGGCGCGCCCTCAGACTGGCGTGACGTTACGTCAGCGTCATGGGTATGCCGGGAGATAAGTGGTACACTAACCATGCCTGTTTATTTATCGAATGTTCCAGACCATTGCAGAAAGTCTCGTCCAAACGTGCTATGTTTCAACACAATCGCATATCCTCAGCTGGCTTGAAAATCGTCTGTCGTGAGACAGACATGCAAGTAAAACAGCCTTGCACTGGAATTGAGATAGCCGAGTAGGGTACCGTTTACTTATCGGGCACAAAGGGGAAACTCAGAGGAACCAATTTGTCATTTTCTATTGTAGTGACGCTTTGCTCACCAGTCACTGTCACTATATTCTACGAAAACACAGTCAGCCCGTTTCGTACTTCCTCTATCCCCATCCGTCCTCTTGCAGCTGGCTTTCCTCACAACCTTCCCACGCCCACACCTACCTCCCTCTCAAGTCTCACGCCGTCTCAGATTCCCATTTATTTCCGCCCGCCCATCCAGCGAGCAGTCTTCAATCTGAAAAACAGTACGTTACGGAATGAGATGTGGAAGCATGTACGCCACTGACACTCGTCCTCTCTCGCACATCGCCGGCCGCCCGTGTCACGGACGGGGTCGGGCGGACCGAGCAGCCCACCCAGCCGGCCTTAGAACTCGGCTATAAATGAAGTCGCACGTATACCGCAAACGTTGGGCTAGATAAACACCAATGCGTGTTCCTGACCACTGAACCGGCGGGAAAGAACGTCCAAACGGAGCGACGCTCTGTACTAAATACAGATCGACACGCTCCGACCTGGAGACGGTGTCTAGGGGGCAGTCCCCCGCCCCACGTCCCCAAACACCGTCAGTGGCCACGGAACGGTATCCGGGTCACGCGCACGAACTCACAATCAGCCACACCGTATACACACGCGCGCCCGAGCACACACAGACATACACACACCTGAGCCGCGAACAGACGGCGGCCGCCGAGCCGACGTCTCCGTCCCGCGCACACCGCGCCGCGTCACGCCGCCAACGCGCCGCTCTTGTCACCTGGCGGCGGCGGCGGCGGCTAACTGAAGAACGTCCGAGGTAAGGAACAACACAGGATATGAACGAGCTACACGGCGCACACGCTACACTACAGAGGGGCGCGGCTCGGCGCGACTCACGGTCCCTGCGCGTCCGAGCCGACGCGCTCAGTCATGATTTTGATGCTGCACCACATAGCCAGTAGCCGGACGGCCACATCACGTGGCGTATCGCTGCGTCCACTGGCGCGCCACTCTGTCGTGTTCCTCGCGGTTCTGCAGGTATTGAGTGGCGATACTGCCCACCAGAGGGTCGGCTGTGGACAGATGAGTCCGGCGGAGACGTCAGAGACGGTGGAAGACGAACGGCGGCTGGTGGAGACGAGGGACGACGGCAGGACGTGGAGGCAGGTGGTAGATGGTGACGAAGATGCGAGCGGAAACGATGGCAGAAGGTGCTGCGGATGTGGCACGACCGGATGTGGAAGAGACAATGAAGTCGGCAGCGGGCGAGGTCATCAGTTTTGGACTGGATCTCAGGCGATGTGACGCGGCAGTGGCTCTCACACGGATGGCAGAAACGGCGAGCCGCGAGAGCCATCCAGGAGATGGAGGCTAGATACTGATCCATCGGAAAACTACGTGGTGCACTCCAGAAGTTTTGAGACTTTTTCAGTAGAGACAGTTGTCTGTTTCAGAGAAGCATGAAACTTGTATGACTCTCGAAATGGAACTTCCCGAGTCCAATGCACCTGCTTTAGCGCTCCTGTCACTGCCTGAAGGCCTGCTGATAGGCCTTCAAAGTGAAGGTGCCCAGGGCCTCTGTCACAGCCTCACTCATCTCCTCCACATCCTCCGAAAGACGGCCCCTGAGTTTCCCTGTCAGTCTGGGGAACATCCAGAAGCCAGGGGGCCAGATCAGGACTGTGGGAAGGGATACGGACGGTTTTGACGCACATCTGTGTCAGATAGTTCGTCTCCATGGTGGACTTGTGGGTGTGTGCGCTGTCCTGGTGCAGGAGCCCCTGGCCAGAGTTGAAGAGTTCCGACCTTTTGCGGCGAAATCTCTTTCTCAACTCCCTCAGAACCTTCACGAATCATTCCTTGTTGACAATCTGGCCGTGTAGGGGACCCAGGTTATGAAGTTTTTGCCTTTTTGTTCTAAGTAAGGGATTAATTTGAGCTTCCCAGGGGACCTGCGCTGTCTGTCTTTATTGGGTCTGAATGAGTCAGTATGTTTTCATTGGACCTTTTGTCTCTTGGTCTCATGATGGTAAAAATACATCCAGCTTTCGTCTCAAGTCACTTGAGAGCCAATTTGCTATGTTTCTCGGGCATTTTTGCCAAGCTAATCCCAAAATTTTATTGTACAGCGACCCTCCAAGTTGTCTTCACATGAACAACCTGACTGTACTCTACACTGGTCACTGTGACAAGCCGCGTGCGACTTGCCATGTTCAGGGTGACGCCGTTGCCGTCTTTTGCAACGTAGAAAAACAAAATTACGCAAGTACGTTTATAACAACTGTGGTAAGGACTTGTGAAAACAACAAGTATCTAGCACTGTTCATATGGAATTTACGAGGCCAGTCTCAAAACTTCTGGAGTTGACGACGTAAAAGGAAGCGAGGTTCGGAACTGGAAAATAGGGGCTGAGGCTCTCACGCCGGATTCGCCAATAAGCAGCTAACTTATCCCACCAATCGCGAGTGATCGGCAATAGGTGGGATCTGAACAGCACTTCGAGCCGAGACAATGTCCGAATCCTACGGTAAATGTAACGTCGAGCAGTGCTAGTGCCTACCAAATATTTGGGATCTGACGGGACCACATTGTTAATAGCAATCGATTGTTTAGACGTCATTTGCTCGGCAAAGTGTGGGACGGCACTTGGGTTAAAAACACATCACGATCAAATTAATAATCATAATTATGCCCACTTTTCTTTTACCACGATAGCTAGTAGCTAGTAGCTACCCATTTCCCCGACCTTATTGCCGAGTATTACACCTCTCACACCTCGTCAGCACGGTGTCAGCCACCCCACCCCATCGTCCCAGTCCCAGCGCCCCCCCCCCCCCTCCGCCGCCCTAAAGCTCACAGCCACGACCACGACGAGCGGGTCATCACACCGACAGATGCGAGCCAATATAAACGACCCGGCGCCGAGCCCTGTTACACGACACGATGAGACAAAAGGAGGGCAACCGAACTTTTGAGATTACGTAAAAAGTGTCCAGTTCGAGTTCGAAATGGTTGTGTTGTTCAGTGACCATCAAACAAATAAATGAGCTTGAAACACCGACTTGGAAATCCATACTATACTGGTCTTTGACAGCATGTAGTTAGCTGGAAATGTTGTAAAACTGCATACAATTCCTGATTATTGTTGCATGACCATAACTCTAACAAGGCATTGTATGCACCTATCCTGTCCGAGTCTCTCTCGGCACGGCACAGCGGCCAACGGAAACAGGCATTCAGTCTGTGTCATGACGACACCGAACATAACGTACTGAACACCCCCCCCCCCCCGGACTGGGGACGTGGCCAGAGACGTCAGCCGTCGGGAGGGGGGGGGGGCTCCGATGCTGAGCTGGACCGACAGTGGGGCCACTCGGCTGTCAGTGGACGGACACAGTCGATGTTCCTCCGTCCCTTTCCCAGTAACACTAGTGAGGTGGGGGAACAGGGGGAGGGTACCCGTGGGACGCCTGGCTCGACAGGTGATATTCTGATTAGTGGGTCACCGGGGAGGGGTATATGTCAAATTACCGGTCGGCTGCCCAGCTGCCGACCTTGACGAATGCGAGCATAGCTGGAAATGAGCTTCTCTTTATCAGCTCTTCTCTCCAGTGAATTCCCACTCAGATGCCCATCAAGGGCAGCGGGGGAGGGGTAAATGTCACGGACGTCCAACATAGCCGTGTTGTGACGGCAAAAACTGTCACAGATAAGCTGAGAGTGCTAAATCCTGGTGTAAACAATGGAATAGCTTCCAAGTTCCTTCAGTCTCACAACAATGAACCATTTGTCCAACCATTTGTTCCACTATCAATATCATCACGACGGCGTAAATTGGCGTCCAGTTGAACGATTTCGATATTCCATAAATGAATTCGCACGTAACACTAAAATCAACTTGCCTAAGTCCATTAAAAAGCCATGCTTTCCGTACAAAGCACACACCTCTCCTCCCTCCCCTTCCCCCCCCCCCAGCCAACATCCTCACAGTCACACTGTGCTCTGTGGCGCCTACTCCACAATACCCACACACTGATCCCACCCCTCGCCGATCGCCCCGCCTGGCGGCACACCGTACCTGGATTGCAGTCGGTCAGCAGCGAGCAGATGGAAAGCAGCACCTTGGAGATGGTCAGCGCTGGCGACCAGTTGTCCTTCAGGATGTCCAAGCAGATGACGCCCTGACTGTTGATGTTGCAGTGGTAGATGCGCGTCTTGAATGTGACCTGAGAGACGGCACCACGGTCAGTTGCAAGGAACACTGGATTAGTGAAGTTCAGCCTTGATGGCCTCTCTTCTTCAACCGCAAACAGAGTCGCATACATACCAATCAATAATCACTGGCATAAATGTGTCCATACTCGTATAAAAAGCATCGTGGCATGTATTTTGATGAGATGAGTTGCATCACGTCATGTGTTTTGATGAGACGAGTCACTTATCCGAATTGATGCCGACTTATTCAAACAGAACTAGCATCCCCAGGGTTCACAATCACTCAGAAGTCAGAACCGAAATCCCCGTCTCCAGAAGGCTATCGGCGCACCTTTGGCGGTTTGAAGGGGTACTCTGACGAGAAGTGAATGTCGAGGAAGAAGACGCCTCCCTCGTACACAGAGCCCGGCGGCCCCAGGATGGTGGACACCCATTCGTACAGGTTGTCGCCCTTGGGCCCTGCACTACAGTTGGGCGGCGGGTCCAGTGTAATCTCCGCCAGCTCCTTCTGAATCCTGTGCGAGCAACAAGGAATAACATTCAGTGGGGCAATGAATTAGGGCACAGGACGTCAGCATTTCAAAACAGGCTGAGGCAAAGGACCATGATATGATTGAGCGAAAGCACCAAACAAAACACAAATGATTAAGTGCAGCAATCACAACATGCATAGTCCACAGAGCGAGAAATATAAAATCACAGTCAGCTACAAAATCAGGGCAATATTAATGTGTAAGCAGGCAATGAATGAATGTATGAATGCATTGATGGATGAATGAATGAATGCATGAATCAGGGAATCATCTCAATGCCAACCAATGCACTAATTAGGTATCATAAAAATGATACATCTCAGTGCCTCAGAATCATCATTAATTCATATATTTTCGTTTGGCCTAAAGCCACACTCAAACCTTCCTGTTCAGTTAGAGTGCAGTAGGACCGCATAACTAATTACCTTTTGGCGCTGGTGCTGAGTGACTTTGAGGCCTTGGGGGTCAAGGTCTTGTTGTGCTTCTCCTCACTCTTGTTGTCGGTCTGCTGGCTTCCTTGGCTACTCCCATTGGACTCGCTCGCGCTAGATCCGGCCCCGGAGGCCGCGTTCGACGACATCCTCTGTAAAACAAAATTAATAGATATGGGTAGTACTAGTAAGAATGGCAAAAAATATCTGGGTATGGTATGGCATGATTCATAGAAAATTATACACATCAACAATTCTATTCAGCTCGATGAGCTGCGTCGAATGGTACCTACAAAATATCAATTTCGAAAATTTGACACTTATGATGTTCTTGCTGGAAACTGTCGACATCATCATTACCATTGTATCCATTTCCAGTCAACCAGTAACCACACAGCACACCCCATAGCATTACACTTTGTGAAAGTGGTCTTCTTAAATTTTCAAATAACAAAATGTTCTGCCTAAATTGACTGTAAATAATCTTACTTCACATTCTGTGAATTATCTGTGACACAACTCACAACTGGTCCTGATATGGCAAGCATTCTCTATGAAAAGTGTGTACTGACACAAATACAATATAGCACTAAATCTAAAAACTGAACATCATGAGCATTATTAATTATTTTAATTTCCACCATCATGCTATGAAAAAGCACAAAAAACAAATATAATAGAGGTATATTTTGACAGAAAGAGACATGCAGCTTGTCATTGCATAGGTACAAAAGCCAAAAAGCTGCAAGACAAAATACACTGGTGATCTGATGATACTATAAGATAATTTTTCATTGAAAATGGAAATTGATTGTCCAGTGATTCACTAGGTAGAGCATTGGACTCCTGGTGGTGAGTCACTTGTCACATTCACATTACACTCAAGTCACTCCGGCACCTGATATCAGACCCCTCGACAAGGATGGTCTGCAGTTGGTGGGAGTAGCCACAGCTAGCTGAAATCAATTGATTAGGACAGGCAGTGTCCTGCTTTGAATCTTACTTTGCCGTCCAAATTATCTTGTTATCCAGAATTGCACAATCAGACTGTAGGGATCAAGGCCTATTCAAAAAGGGCTGCTTAGCATGGGCTCTGGCTATATCAATCTGCTCATTCCTTTTTTGAGCTATACCTATCTGTAGAAAAATAAATGACATGAATTTTCATAATGACTAAATGGGAAATTTTGTCTTAACTTAATAACTACAACTAAATTTTTGCTAGATTAAATGATTACGATTAATGACACTTTTCAATAATATCTTCTAATGCCTCTGTAACATCCTAAGGACTCAGAAAGCCTGAGTCCTTCTCCACACCTCTAAAGCCCTCTTCCAAGCTGGACAGTTCTGCCTCGGCTCGGCAGTGCAATAATAAGCGCGATAGTGCATTCCCATGCAAATGCCATTCCCTGGCAGCTATTATCCTTCCTACTCTTTGAATTTCAATAGTCTTACTCTAAGTACAGAAAGATCCTAACCAGATAAAATAGACAGTTTTCAGCAAGATTCGGAGGAAGCATTCTGAGTGCCAGTGCAGCCAAACTAGGTACCTAAGTTATATGCCAACAAATCAAGCATGAATAAGAACTATCTGAAAATATTTTATGAATAAATATATTACTCAGGTGCCACTGAAATGTTGTAAGTTAGGATTCAAGCCAGAGGATCAAAAGAAACATGTGAATGCGTCATATTCGTCACACACGCTTATAATTGGTGACTAATGCATTTCAAGAACGCTGAAAATGTGCACCAAGCTTGAATGAAGAATCGTCTTTCAGAAAAATCAGCAGACCCTTGCCCAATACCTAGTTTATAACAATACCAAGGTCTAGGACCACGACAGAGCCGCCATTGCAATCCAACCGGAGCAAAACAAAGCGATCTTTGAATGCATGGAACTCGAAGCTGTGCTGTACCACGTTACCACAACTTTATGAATACGTACCCTCTTGAAAGACTCTCTTCTTCTCCGTATAAGTTTTTCTTGGGGCTACGCCTATAACAACGTAAAACCCCTCTAAATATAACACGGAACCACGCTCACAACAGCGCCCCGTGTGCTTTTTTGTCAATCACCGTGCAATCACCGCAAGCAGCGCCCCGGCGGCGGCGGCGGCGTTATTTTCGTATCACGGTAGTGCTACCAGATGCTGCCAGTAAAAGGAAACTCTTCATCCGCTCCGGAGCTGAGTAGTAAAGTAATCTTGCCGGAGCTCATTATCTCAAAATGGTATGGAGGAAATGAGCAATCTGCGAAATTACCGAATGCCAATAGAGCGTATTTTTTCGTTCATTGAATGGTACAATTGCACTTTCGAAGGCGGATTATCCGAACGTCTGGCGTCCATTCCCCGTCATCCTCAGCGCGAAGTCGAGCCTTCCATGCCTACACCTCCTGCAAAGGAATCTTGATGCCCATCTCGTATAAAAAGTGTTATACCGTTCCGTGCATATATCCTCAGGATACTGAAATCCTTCTCCACGCCGCAACCCCCCTCCGGGCTGGACAGGCAACTTCATCTCATGCCGGCTGCTCCCTTGGAGCGGCACCGCTGCTCCCGAGGGAGCGCACCCCGTAGCCGGGTGCAGTGAGTGCCTTGGGGCTGGGTGGCCTGTCCTCTGGACGGCTCAGCCCCGGCGACTCACTAGGGTGCCTGCCCAGACCAATGTCTCCCCCTAATTCCTATCATCCTCCCGGCTCTGAAATGGTCTCATTAGACCGAAAGGGCCTAACCCAATAAAGAAGAAAAAGAAGAAAAGTGTTACATCTACTCTACTCTTGTCTACAAAATGAATCTAGTGACAAATCGCTCCAAGCAATGGTTAGATGAGATGGTTTATATACTAGCCGTGGATAAGGCTGTTTCTAAAATGTAATGTATATCCACCTCACGCTTCAGAACAAACAGCCCCAAAAGAAATGTAGTAATGCCATTATGGCGGTCATACAAGGCATATTGATACTTGACTACGTTCAGTACATGAATATGTTCACTAGTGCCCCAATAAATAACCCTAAATTTGAGTTTCGTCGGATCAGCTTACTGCAAACTGCAAACGACTTGTCAAATTAGTTTACCTTTATCAATATGTTACAAATCCACAGACAGCATAATTTACGCGAGCGTCACAACAAAGTCGGCAAAATGGACACTGGTACGTGCCACGAGTACCGTGAGGACATATAGTGAGGTGGCGGATGTTAAATGACTGGTAAGAAATTAAGCGCAACGGAAACTCAACCAACAAAACTCGCAGAGAACTACGTCAAATGGTCAACAAAGAGTTATAAAATCTGTAACAGACTCCCCAATGCCTGAAAGCTATTATTTTTTTATGACAATTTGATGCTGTATCGACCACCATCGCATACACGTGTTATCCAAACAATGACCATATGTTAACCACATGTTAGAGTCAACTGAACCTTTCAAATACACACCAACTGAACCTTTCACAAACGCACAAACGGCGCACAAACGCACTCCCAGGCAGCTTCCGACAGAGCAGCTCTCATTACAAACTCTGAGCGGTTAGACAGTCCAGTCCAGTCTCACACAGACGGCAATGATTACTGGACACGAACACTGCCACTCGGTCACGCCTGCGCTCATCCCACACACAGTCTCAGTGGATCACCCTAACCCCACCCGCGGATGACAGCTCGATTGACGCCTAGTCTTCGTCCGGCTCCAGGTTGATGTTGTCGCCGAACTTGGCGTAGAGGTCGCGCTTCAGCAACGCCATCTCCTCCTTGAAGCGGCTGCCCTTGCTGTTCAGCTCCTCCATCTGCCGTGTCAGCTCGTCCTTCAGCGTCTCCAGCTTCGCCTGAGAAGCACGTGAGGGACGAGGGTGTCACGAAGTGGAGGTGGGTATCTCGCTCGACCGTGCAATGCATAGGAATGTCACAGTGGGAAGGTGGGCATAAATGCAAAACTGCAACTGATAAGTTTAAATGTCAACTTTGTTTTATTTTTATGAAACGATAAAATGCGTTTTTGTTTAAAGGAAATAGTTCACTTTCCTGAAATTAGTATTTTGCTATGGATTTATGTTTTGTTATGCTCAAAATGATCAGAAAATAAAACAAAACGTTTTTGTAAAAAGGATTATTTTCTATATTTTAGTATAAGAAGAACTATATTCTATATAAAATAATGTTTGACGCGGAAGCTTATTACGCGTTGACCAATCATATTGCGTAGGACAAACCCATCGGCTGTAAGCAGCATTCTGATTGGCTGACGATGACGTGACTGCATTCCTCAGCAAGGCACGCATTCCTCTGCAAGGCACTCTTTTCGGAACGAAAAATGGAATATCTTCGTCTAGGGTGATCATTGGGCCGTAAAGCTTCTGATTTGTGCTAGTCTCAGCGCAAGCAACACAACTGCTATTCCAGTTCCAAACCCCATGTTAAAAGTGAACTATTTCCTTTAAATTGATGACATTTCATAATTTCGTCAAATTTTCCACGTTTTTTATTTCCTTTTGACGAAATATATGCAATTGACCAATAGTCCTTATCTCCCTGCCTTCCGTCTGTCTGATCCTGCTGCCATGATTTCCATCGTTTTTTTCACCCTTGCATATTTCCGCTTCACCTTGGAGTTCTCGCCCTTCTTCTGTCCCTATCTTGGTCTCCTCGAGCGGCGTATGGAAGAAGACGTCATATTCTCCCCCTATCTCCCCTGTCCCTATCTTGGTCTCCTCGAGTAGTACGGACGAAACCGTCATTTCCCACGCACCTGTACCCCAGCCTTTCTAACTTATCTACCTTGGTCTCTTCGAGCGGCGTGTGGAAAAAGACGTCATCTCCTTCTATTCTACATATACTCCCTATCTAGTATCTACCTTGAGCTCGAGCGGCGTGTGGAAAAAGACGTCACATTCTCCCCCTATCCCCGTGTTCTATTTTGGTCTCCTCGAGCGGCGTATGGAAGCAGACATCTCCCCTTATCCTCATCTCTCTAATCTACCTTCGTCTCATCGAGCGACGTGTGGAAGAAGATGTTACCTTCCCCATCGATATTTCTCTATAGGAACACCTTCACCCTTGTCTACCTTGGTTTCCTCGAGAGGCGTGTGGAAGAAGACGTCATTTCCCCTTATCCTCCTTTATTTCCCTTATCTACCTTGGTTTCCTCGAGCGGGGTGTGGAAGAAGACGTCATTTCCCCTTAATCCTTATCCTCCTTTATTTCCCTTATCTACCTTGGTTTCCTCGAGCGGGGTGTGGAAGAAGATAATATTTCCCCCTATCCCTCCTACTCCACCTTGGTCTCTTCAAGCGTCGTGTCGAAGAAGACGTTATCTTCCCCATCCCATGTCCCCGATTTGCCTATTTTACCTTGGTCTCCTCGAGCGGCGTGGGGAAGGAGACGCTATCTTCCCCTATCTCCCATCTCCTCTGTCCCTACCTTGGTCTCCTCGAGCGGTGTGTGGAAGAAGACGTCCGCCACCATGAACGGCACCGGCTCCTCCTCGTCATCCACCATCAGCAGCTCGTCACTCGCGTCGTCCAGGTTCTTCATCAGGTTCTGCAACAACCGCACATATATACGTGATGACGGAATGGATATGGGAACAGTTTAAAGATGAACAACCATAAAGGCAACAGCCACCTCCCGCCCAGCGCTGTGAGCTTCTGAAGCAAGACACGATTTGTTCAGGAGAATCGTATGGCCTCTCATCATTGATTCCAGCAAGATAATATGTGACTTCGATAAATGCGGAAGTTATTTATCTCAGATTAAGATACGTCCTGAGAAAGCAGGTCTAAATTAAATATGTCTCAAGACAATGCACACGATGCATACAGATCGAGATACGGATATCGGGAAATAAGTTGGAAAATGGTGCAGCTTAAACGAATTGCGAATAGACGAGACAGTTCGTGAAGATATCGATCGATGATTGTTACGCAGTATGATAGTGTTAGCTGACTTGAAGGTGGATTTTAATTAGCGGTATCCCTAAATCAACCCGACGCACATACATTGCACGCTGGAAAATAATGTCTAACCCTACAAATGTTCGGAACACAAATGGATGTCGGTATTTTTTTTTCATGAAGGAAGGATAATTGAGGTAGATGTCAGACAGGCGGCATCTTTAACAAGAGCTATCCAATATGCCGGGATAACAGGCAAATAGGCATCCTATATTATAGTCTAATAAGCCTGGCTAGACGACTTTTCACACCTCTTTGTCTTTGATTTCATCCTGAAGGTCCTGCAGTTTGGCGTTGAGTCTCGCAAACTTGTTGATCTTGCTTTGGTCCTCACGTGTGACGTGTACATCACTGTCCTGAAAAAAAAAACAATGACACAAACGTAATGACCAATAAATGCACTCAGCAGGCATTCCTAATGTTCACGGTAAGAATTAACCCGCGCCCCACTGGGGGGGGGGGGCTATTCATAGCCCCCCTTCCGTTTTTCTGCAATAACTTCCAAACCACTTGACGTATCAACGCCAAACTTTCAGTACCTTCGGCTGCATCAATTTGAAACCTTGTGTCAAAATTTAAACTTCGTAGCTACCATAGGTCGGCCGGAAATGACGTCAGAGTGACGTCATGTTCGGCCGATTTCGACGCAAAACATTGAACCACGGCAATCGCTCTCAAGAGCTCAGTTTTAAGCTAGATCCAATTTCTTTGCATGAAAGGACTTAGAGTTGATGCTCTATCAAACTGCTATCTCGGATTTTCAAAATTTTGAAAATTTCGAAAATTTTATATAATAAATTTCGAAATTTATATTTTTATATTTTTTTTTCAAAACGTTGAGTTTTCGAAAAAGCCGGAATATATGTGACAGAATGCATGCTTATGACTAACTCTAGCAAGTTTTAGCTAAATATCTTCAAAAATGGCCAAGTTATACGCATTATTGCAAAAAAATCACAATTATTAATTTTTCAAATCAATTTTTCAGTACGTATTTGACATCGTACACCAATTAAATAGCACCATCGTGTTCCTGAACTCAAACTGCATCCAATAGACACCTTTTTTGTTGAAAAATTTAAACTTCAAAATTTGACCTTTTTGACCTGAAAGTGACCTGACCTAAGCTAAATTCGACTCAAAATGACCTCGGATGACACAGACGACATCAAATTCGAAATCTATGGCCTAAATGGACATAAAACATGTGTCAAGTGACCGATGCATGATATAATATTTCCGTGACCTGTGATGACCTGACCCTGACCTGAAAATCAAAGTACAAGTTTGGTACCCTTAAGGTATCTAGAGCATCTGTTCACGAGTGTGTAAACCAAAAATGAGCCTGATCTGACTTGTAAGACGGCGGCCAGAGCCCAAAATGTGAACAAGCCAAAATGCTAATAATTTTTACTTTGACCTGACCTGTGACGTCATCGGTGACCTCGAGGTCAATGAAATTAGGTTTCGCTCGACAATTTTTCCGGGGCTATCACTAGACGCCGTTTGAATTTTGACGATCGGCCCAGTAGTTTCTGAGTTAGGAGAGCCCCCCCCCCCCCAGTAGGGCGTGTACACGCAGACCCCAGTGGGGCGCGGGTTAAGACAATGACAATTAAATTGGCTAGTTCGCAGTGTGGTTCGCAGCACGTCACAAAAGAAAAAGATAAAATACTTTCGCTTGACTTGTTGTATGTCGCATTCTTATGGTAAACGGCAGAACATGACGTCATAAAAAAGGCCGCAAGTTAAAATATGGCGCAAGAAAAAGAGACGGCAAGAAAACTTGGTAAAAAAGGAACTTACCGATGAAAAGTTCCTTTCTGCATCGTTTGGGCACTCATCTTCAATTGTTTGACCTAGCCTGAAAGACACAAAAAGGTACCGTCAAAATGCAATCAAGGCGAAACACAGTCTCATGTCGATACTCATCGCTATTCACGTTTAATCGCACACGGCCTTCCAGAAAGTCTTTCACCCCATGAGACGGTTAATTGATCAATTAATTGTACATTTGGAAGGATCATAAGACTATATATTCGCTACAATAAATAATGTTCAAGCATGTGGACATGCCACCTTACATGATATGGATCATAGGTGGAGCTTTTCCGGGGAAGTTGGTGGGGCAAAAAGTCGTCAAACCCACAATGTCCGATTATAAAGTTGAATGAAATGCCACACTGAATCAACTCCTATCATTAGACAATATTTTGCATTAAACAGACATTCCAAACCTCTTCAATGCGAAAAAGATTAATTTGCAAAGCAACAAAGTCTTAGAGATCAGCTAAAGTTGGTGGGGCAAAACGCTTATTGGTGGGGCAAAATACCAAGTTGGTGGGGCAGCCCCCCACCAACTGTATAGGAAGCTCCGCCCTGATATGAATGGATTACATACGACCGTTCATCATGTTCAGTGAACATTGTTCACTGTTCAGCGAGGGATGCGTTAGGTTTTGGAGCACGTGATGCTCGTATGAGTAATTTTTACAGGCCTTTGTTTTCGCTTTAAATTGGGAATATTGCCGTTCATCTCAAGGCCCTAAAACATATTTATTTCATCTCATCAAAGCCAGAACAAAAAAAAAACAGCCCTTTCACTGTGTTATTTTTTAACTGAGCTGCGAATGGACAAGTGTTTTAGATCAGTTTGCATCAGACAAGATCGTAGCTTTTTTAGACATCAATAGAAAGTGGATCTTCGTGTAAGATTAGCATCCCATAGTTTCCCACAAGCACCTGTAGTTTGCCTATATCTAACCGTTCACAAAACCAGCCATGTCTGAATCAGATGAAGATCCGGAGTTAGACGACGATCTCGATACTGAGCTAGGCGTGAAGAAGAAAACAATGAAGAAGGCCCCGAGGAAGAGCCAGATGCCGGAGAGAAGGGAAGCGACGGCAGCGGCGGCTTCGAAGCTGGGGATGGCGAGAAGAAACCAGAGCCGAAAGTGCTGCCTCAAGAAACCCTCTGACTGCAGAAATGATCAAAGGAGGAATATCGATGTTGTGCAAGACAGGCGATGGACTAGAAGTGGCGTACGAAACTGGTCGTCCAGAACCGTGAACTGACTAATGTGTTTATTTTGTCAACGTATATTCACCTACGGTACGTCGACTTGTCGTTCAACAAGCTCACCTCGCTCTTCCCTCTTCAGAACATGAGATTCCTCGTGTCATTGAAGGTGACGAACAATAAGCTCACATCACCCAGATGTCCAACTTCCCGTTCCTTCAGTTTCTCGACCTCACCGGTAACCCTCTCAAAAGTACAAAAGGCATTAAACAGCATTCTCTCGAGAAGCTCATCCTATCCAAAACTCAGCTTGAGGATCTTGAGGACATGACTACGGAGAACCTTCCTAACCTCATCCACCTCAACATCACCAACAACGCGCTGAAGAAGCTGGACGGCCTGGAGCACCGCACCCTGAAGACACTGTACGCGGCGGGAAACAAGCTGCGCAACCTCTCCGGGGTGAGCCGGCTGACCTCTCTGAGTCGTCTGCACCTGAGAGACAACCGCATCAGCTCGCTGAAGGGTCTGGAGGAGGACCACGAGACGCTCGAGTACCTGAACGTCCGCAGCAACAACCTGGAAGAGGTGGAGGAGGCGTACCACCTCAGTCGCATGAAGAAGTTGACCACGCTGGTGATCGCCGACAACGCTGTCTCCGACTCTGACTCGTACCGGTTAGTCAGGCCACCACAGCGGAACTGTTCGCCTTCGTACCAAACACAATTTCAGTATGTTGCAGTATCGTAGGTCCTGCTCCCACTGCTTCCACCACATCATCATGCTTGCGGTGTGGCACAAAGAGCTCTCCGAATTATTCAGAAATCGGATTGCTTTATTACCAGGTGTTAGTATTACAGAGGTTAGTAGACAGACTTTCGTCCCCTCTTGAGTTAAGATCACCGACGGTTGTTAACGGTCGTTAACGACGTCTGAAGAAGTAAGCAGGTGGTCAAAACATTTCAACCTTACATCTTACCTAAAAACCGAAACGAAAACCCGACCACTAGCATCCGTATCTTTCCACGTTGTCTATGCGTGTCGCCACACCCGTTTTATTGTGTAACGAGACGATCTGTGCGCATCTGTCGACAGCGTGGACGCGCTGGTGTACGGCCGGCGGCTGCAGAGGATCGACAAAGACCCCGTCGAGGAGGAGCGCCAGGAGGCGGCAGAGCTGTACCCACAGCGGGAGGAGGAGCGACTGCTGGCAGAGCGAGAGGCCAAAGAGCGACCCGCCGACGAGGAGCCCGATCAGGACGATCTGGATAGTCAGAGAGATGACGACGAAGATCGTGATGAAGAGGATGACTGAGATGGCTTGATAGTGGAGTAAAACCGGTGACGTTTGGAGGTGTCCATAAGCTACGTTTCGTGTCAGCCGCAGCAAATAGGGCCATGAAGGAGACTAAAATAAGGACAGAGATGGGAAAGGTGTTGAGCGTTGACGCTATTTGCGAAATGTGACAGATACCCTCCGACATAACATCAAGTGATCATCATATTTGTGTTTGCATCAAGTAACTTGTAAATACAGTTGTTTACAAGTCAGACATATGTTATCAACTGTTATGAAAAATGGTTAAGTGCAAACTGCAAAGACACATTGCATATGGCTTAGCGAAAATCCAAACTGCGCCCCGATCGAATCTTCCGTCGAATGCAGACAACTGAGAGACAGAATAGCGGCAGGAGATTTC
>NW_024883847.1:0-42082 GCF_019059575.1 Amphibalanus amphitrite
AGCTCTCACTTAGCTCTAATATCCCATACCGGCCTCTGAGGGATACCGGCCTCTGAGGGTCTGAGAGGCTATCCACGTCCACACTAGTCAGAGGAGGTATCTGAGACTTCGGACTATTATTCAGGGGCCTCCCATGCCTAGTTTGAATAGAAGGGCCTCTCAGACCATCAGTCACAAAGGCCATTTCTGGCCACCGTCAGTCTCAGGGGCCCCTTTGGCAACTTAGATAGAAGCCTCTTAGATCATCAATCCAGGGGCTTTCTCTGGCTGGTATGTATGTCTCAAATCCCCTTCCTATCACCACGGGAGTGTTCCAGGGATCCGTCCTTGGTCCTCTCCTATTCACCACCTTCTCTAACGACCTCAGCCTGCACGCACCGGACGCCCATTGACTCAGTACGCTGACGACACCCAAATCCTGTTGTCCGATGTCAAAGCCAATCTTCCTGACCTCATCCAACGCATGGAATCTACCCTTTCCACCTTGTCTGCTTGGTTCCATGCCATGGCTTAAAACTCAACGCGTCCAAAACTGAAATCCTTCTCCTCGGCACCCGTCAGAACACCCCGTACCTCCCCCCTGTCAGCGTACGGGTCGGTGGTGGGGCTGTTCGGGAGAGCCGGACAGTCGAAAACCTTGGCGTGCTGTTTGACCGTCATTTGAGTTGGGACGCACACGTCATGACGTGGTTCGCCACTGTACCGGCCTCCTTATCGGTCTCCGCCACCTGAGGCATTTCCTCCCGCAGCACGTACTGAAAACTATTGTTGAGGGGTTGGTCATCTCGCGCGTGAGATACTGCATATCTGTTTACGGAAACTGTTCTGCCGATAACTGTGCCAGACTTCTCAAAATTATTAACTTCGCTACAAGAGTTATTACCGGCCTCAAAAAGTACGACCACGTATCTCGCGCGGGGGATGACCTGCGCCTCAAATCGGCCAGTGACATGTACCGGGTCGCAGCGGTGACTGTCGCGCGCGGTGTGATTGTGCGCGGTGAACCGACCGTCCTCGCCTCACTGTTCGCCACGAACGCTGGGTCGCGGGCCAGTGGTGACCGCACCACCCGGAATGACCGTCGCCTACGGCCCCGGTTTCGCGCACTGCGGCTGGGCAGCGGGCCTTTTCACACCAAGCGACCGCGCTTTTAAACCAGCTGCCCGCTGCCCTTTTAGATCTCGACCCGGACAGTTTTAAGAAAGCAGTAAAGGCGCACTTCTGATAGGGTTCCGAGAGGCTGTTATTGTCGGTGATCTGATTGCGTATGGCGTGTGCATTGAGTGCCTGGTGTGTGCGTGGTGTGTGATTTCTGACGGAAAATTTTATTCCCATTTTACCCTGATGTATGTTTTCTTTTTAACTCTCTGTGACTAGAGACACAGAATAGCCACGCCCATGTGGAGTTGCTGCCTTTGTCAATACTATGAATAGAAGAGCCTCGCAGATTATTAATTTCAGGGTCGTCTCTTGGTTAGTATGAATAGGAGGGGCTCTCAGACCCTTAAGTTCATGGGCCCCCTCTGCCTTTTATGTATAGGTCCTCTCAAACCACCAGTCTCGATTGCCTCCTGGCCAGTGTGAATAGAAGGGTCTCTCAGACCATCAGTCTCATTGGCCTTCTTCCGGCCAGTATAATATAAGGGCCTGGTTAGACCATCAATCCCAGGGGCCCCTTAGGTTAGTATAAATAGAAGAGTCTCTCACACCATTTATCTCAGGGGGCTCCTGTGCAGCTGTGGCTAGTATAAATAAAAGGGTCTCTCAGACCATCAGTCTCGGGGCCTCCCTAGGACAGTGTGGATAGAGGGGCCTCCTCAGATTCATTAGGACCTCTCTGACCATCAGTCTCAGAGGCCTCTTCTGACTATTGAGGATAGAGGGGCCTCTTCTGACTAGTGAGGGTAGGGGGATCCGACACCAATGTCAGGGGCCAATTCTGACTAGTGTGGATGGGGGGGGGGGCCTCCCAGACCACCAGTCTCAGGGACCTCCTCTGACTAGTGTGGATAGACGCCAGACGGGCCTCTCAGACCGCCAGTGTCGGGGGCCTCCCCAGACCAGTGTGGATATTGGGGCCTCCTCAGATCCACTAGCGCCTCTCAGGGCATCAGTTCCAGGGGCCCCGCTGACGAGTATGGATAGAGGGCCTCCTTGGATCAACAAGGGTCCCTTGGACTCTGTGCGTGGGGATTCGTGGAACTTATTTTTACCGAGTTTGTTTATTCTGGAAGGTGACCACGTCCTAGACGAGAGGCCTCGAGTAAAAAGTGGTGTGGGGGTGGGGGGGGGGGCAAAACACATGGTTGGCCCCCAGGGCTTCCTCTGAGATGCTAGGGGGGGGGGCGTAGCCCCCGCAGTGATGCCGCTGGCCCCCCAGTGAAGCTGAAAAGAAAAATAGGTCCTCTCGGCATCACTTATCATTCTGCTAGGGACTTCATGGTGGTGCGCCGCCCCGCATGAAAACTGCGCGGCTTGAATCAGGCATCAGTACACGTTCAGAAACTGAGCCACCTGTGCAGCCTGGTTGAGTGGCTCAACAAATCGCTAGCCAAGATGTTGCGCCGGTAATACTTCTCACTGATAGTCGTTTTCTGTGGCGTCATGAACAGCTTGAATATTACACAGCAGCTGATGCTTCAGGTCTAGATTTTGGCCGGATGTTTGACGCCGGGCGACGCCGTTCGAGCTGCTGGCAGCCCACACATGTCAATTTGACGGCTCAACGGATATCGCAGCTCGAACGGCTTCCCATCCGACCAGGCCACCTCATTCATCTCTTCCTTCGACCAGTGGACACGCCCTGGCCTGAGTCCAAAGGTGGTGGACTGTTGTTTTCCCGTCAATTTCATTGTCTTTTTCAGTTTGAAGGGCAGCAAAACCAAGCTAAAGGGCGGGTAATGGTGAATCTTATGTGGGACCTCTTATTATCTGCCTTGGTAAGAATTCGAGTCTGTTTGCGGTTCCCTGTCGCTATCTTGACAACTCTTCTCACCACTTGGCAAAGGGCGCCTTTTGCGATCGAGGCCGGACTGAGTCTGCCACCAAGTCCCAGTCTGTTACGCCTCAGGCAGATGTGCTACTGGCTGCTGCTGATGTCCAGCTGCTGACAGACCAGCTCCTGGCTCATGCCACCATGCCACCAACACTTAGTCTTACTACGAAACGAGAACTGTACTCCCTTCTCTCCACTTCCTTGAACGAAACTATCAAATGAAACCGTTGGCGACTCGACTCTACTCAGAGCAAGAGTCATTTCGCAAGGTCAGGTCACTGCTGAGTTGAGAGCAGATACCAGATATGTCTCATGGAGCTGAGCTGGCGGCCGCCGCGCCGGTGCACGCGTACTTGCGCTCGTGACATCCGTGCTGGGGGCGCTCGTAGTGAACCGTGGTGGCGTTGCCTCTGTGACCCGGGGGCTACCTGGCCGGCTCGAATACGCCGATGGCGGGCAGGGCGCCCGAGTTCGATGCGGACGTTGAGTGCTTCGGTGCTATACGCGGCGGTTAAATCAGTACTTTGTGGCGCAAGATATCGGGATGATCAAGAAGCAAAGAAGCGGGCCGTGCTGCTTTGTGCGATCGGCGCAAAAACGTTCGGTCTGCTGGAAGATCTTATTGCTCCAGCCACTGTAAGTGAGAAAACATACGATCAGCTGGTCAGCGTTTTGCAAAGTCACTTCGAGCCGGATAAATCTGAAATAGTGGCCAGATTCCGGTTTCATTCGTGCTTCAGGAATGACGGTGAGACAGTTGCTGATTTTCTAGCGTGGCTTCGTAAGCTGGCTAAAGACTGTTCGTTCACCTAATGTCCTTAATGAAATGCTGCGTGACCGTTTGGTCTGTGGCATACGGAACGAGTTGCTGCAACCTTGCTTCTCAGTGAGCCGGGGCTGACGCTCTAGTCGGCGGAGCAGCTGGCCCAGGCACACGAGTCGGCGGCAGCGAGTGCGGCTGAGGTCAGCGGCGGTGCTGAGCAGCGAGCAGATGAGCCTCCGTTCATCGGCTGACTGGTGCCCGGGGTCCGCTGCGGCTGCGTAGCAGTTCTAGGGGTGCCGGTGCTGCCCGCGCTCCTGCCGGCTACAGGGACGGCGGTGCGGCGCAGCGGACTCCAGAGCTGGTGGTCGGCTGCGCTCTCAGCGTGACAGGACGACGCCCGGGCCAGGTGACAGCACGGCGGCGAGCTGTTTCAGGTGCCTGAGGTATCATCAGCCGGACACGTGCCCGTTCATCGATAAGGTGTGCTACAGCTGTGGCCAGGGGTCACGTCCGAGCTGCCTGCAGGAAGAACCAGCAGCACCTCCGCCATGTCTCGGCTGATGGCGACGCGTTACAAGGGTCGGACGCGCAGGAGGGTAGCAGAGAGGACGGCACTACGCAACCGAGGAGTTCTAGTCCCGGGACCGGTGAGGAGGTGTACAGCATTTTCACCGTCCGGACCGGCCTCGGTGTCAGGCGACCGCCGCTGATGGTGCCGGTAGCGCTCGACGGTCAGAAGGTCGAGATGGAGCTGGACACCGGGGCGACTCTCTCGGTCTGCTCTGACGCCGGGTTTCGGCAGCTCTGGCCCTGTGGAGGGCCGAAGCTGGAGCCGTGTTCGGTGAAGCTGAAGACCTACAGCGGTGAGCAGCTGCCAGTCATGGGGCAGGCTGCAGTGAACGTTCAGTACGGCGGACAGGCTCAGCGACTACCTCTCATCGTAGTCGAAGGTGGCGGGCCTGGCTGTTCGGCAGGAACTGGCCGGGACACATCAGGCTCGACTGGCCCTCCATCTGTCGAGTGACTGCGGAGACCCGTGTGCAGCCCATCCTGGACGAGTTCGCTGACGTCTTCAAGGAGGAGCTGGGCTGCTATCGAGGCGGGGAAGTCGGCATCGACGTAGACCCGGACGTCCAGCCTCGTTTCTTCAAGCCTCGCACCGTACCGCTGGCCTTCAGGGAAGCTGTGGACGCCGAGCTGGAGGACCAGATCCGTGGCGGACTCTGGGAACAGGTACGGCACAGCAAATGGGTGGCTCCCTTGGTGGTTGTCCCCAAGGCTGGGGGTCAGTCAATACGGGTGTGTGGGGACTACCGCTTGACCGTCAACAGGGCTGCTAAGGCAGAGCAGTATCCCTTGCCGCGTGTGGAGGAACTGTACTCAAAACTGTCGGGATGTACCATATTTTCAAAGATCGACTTGAAAAACGCGTATAATCAGCTTCCGCTAGATGAAAAGGCCCGCGAGTATCTCACGGTAAACACCCCGAGGAGTCTTCTTCTTCGACCCCTTCGGTTGACCTTCGCCTATTCGAGTGCAGTGTCGCTGTTCCAGCGGACGCTGGAAACTGTCCTGGCTGGTATCTCTGGCGTTGGGGTCTTCTTGGACGACATTGTAGTCGCGGGTGTCGATGCCGCTGCGCATGACGAGGCCCTCCGGCAGGTTCTTAGACGGCTGGAGGAAGCGGGTTTTAGGGTCAACAAGGCCAATGTAGCTTCGGCGCCAGCAGCGTGACCTATCTGGGGCTTAGGATAAGCAGCCGTGGTGTGGAGACCACCGACGAGAAAACGGCCACGATTGTCCGTGCCCCGGAACCGCGGGATGCTAAGGAACTGCGTAAGTGGCTAGTAATCAACTACTATGGGAAATTCCTTGAGAACCTGGCGAGTGTCTTGGCTCCGCTCTATCGTCTTCTAAAGGCAGATCAGCCCTGGCAGTGGGCTGAGGCAGAGAAGTCTGCTTTTCGGAAAGCCAAAGAGATGCTAGTTAGCCCTCCTGTACTAGCCCATTTTGATCCCGCCCTTCCGGTGGTTCTCGCCTGTGACGCGGGACCGGTCGGCATTGGCTGTGTGTTGAGTCAGCGGACGTCACAGGGCGAGCGACCTGTGGCCTTCTATTCGCGCACGTTGAATGACACCGAAACTAGATACTCACAGACTGATAAAGAGGCATTAGCTGTAGTGACCGGCGTTAAGAAATTTCACTATTACCTAGCGGGGCGAACTTTCACTATACAGTCAGATCATAAGCCTCTCATAGGCCTCATAGGAGAGCAGAAACCTTTGCCCGTGATGGCGTCACCTAGGATGGTCCGCTGGGCTCTGATGCTTGGGGCCTACGACTACCACCTTGAGTACCGGCAAGGATCTAAGCAAGGCCACTGTGACGCGCTTAGCAGGCTGCCTTCGTGCGAGAAGGCTTGTTCGAGCGTTCCAATTCCGGCTGAGACTGTCCATTTACTTGAGTTCATCGACTCATCCCCAGTGAATGTGTTCCCAGATACAGCGGTGGACCGCTCTGGGTCCCGTGTTGTCAGCGGTACATCGATATGTCAGAGATGGCTGGCCAGATGTCAATAGTGTTTCCCTCAGCCCTGATTTTCAGCCGTACAGGTCCCGTATAGGTGAACTGAGTGCGCAGGATGGCTGTGTTTTGTGGGGGTCACGAGTGGTGGTCCCGCCGCAGGGACGGGGTGCCATGTTAAAGTTATTACATGAAGGTCATGCTGGCGAGTGTAGAACCAAAATGTTGGCTAAAATGTATGTTTGGTGGCCAAAAATCGATGACGACATTCGTGATATCGTGAAGTGTTGTGTGAAGTGTCAGGAACTGAAGGGCAGGGCCCCTGACGCTCCACTGCATCCTTGGCAGTGGCCGACTCGACCTGGCAGCGAGTCCATGTAGACTATTGCTCGGCTAACGGATAGATGTTTCTGGTGATAGTCGACGCCCACTCCAAATGGATGGACGTCTACCCAACTCGTTCCTCCGACTCACTGATCGCGATTGAAAAATTACGAGCGTCGTTTGCGTGCTGGGGAGTGCCAACAGTGCTAGTGACAGACTACGCCCAGTGTTTTGTATCACAGCAATTCAAAACGTTTTGCAGTGTAAATGGGATCAGGCACTTAACGACACCCAGCCTATCACCCAAATCAAACGGCTTAGCCGAAAGAAGCGTGCAAAGCTTCAAAAACGGGTTGTACAAACAGATCTCGGGGTCCATTAAGACCAAGGTCTCTCGATTTCTGTTTAGGTACCGCACAACACCGCATACCACGACCTCATGTACGCCCGCCGAATTATTTCTGGGTCGTGTGCCACGCACTCATTAGATGGTGTGCTACCAGATAGGCAGGAGCGTATACGGAGACAGCAGGAGGCTCAAAACGTACCGTGATCGAAATGCCCGTGAACGATGTCTGAACCCGGGTGACCCTGTGTATGCCTGCTGTCGATAGATTGCAGGGATTGGAACGTTGTCGGTGGGCGCCCGGTCGTGTAGTGTTCGTAGAGGGAGTTAAGGTCACTGTGGAGCTAAATGACGGAAGGGTGATTGTGCGGCACACCGACCAGGTTCGTGAGCGATATTCAGCTGTTCCGCATGTCGCTAACGATCCTCTCCGTTCCAGAGTAACACCGATACCTGCTCCTGATCCGGTCACGGAGAGCGCCGCTGCATCTGCACGGCATGCTCCCGTTCCCGGACAACTGGCCTCCACTCCCGACCGGCTGCCGGCTCCTGATCGAGCGCCTGCTCCTGGCCGGCCGCCTGTTCCGGCGCCGCCAGGGCTGACCGGAGCGGTGCCGCGCCGGGTGTGACCACCGTCCCGCCGTCCGCACCCTCTCCCAGCGCGCCGCGGTACCGGCTGAGAGACCGGTCCACCCTGCGGCCCCCAGACCGATACGTGGCGAGCTATGAGTAGGCGTTTTGTTTCAGTTGTTATTTGTTCTGTGAGGTGCATATTTGTTTGTCCATGCTGTGCAAGTATTCGGGGTGGAGGAGTGTCATGGAGCTGAGCTGGCGGCCGCCGCGCCGGTGCACGCGTACTTGCGCTCGTGACATGCGCTCATGACACTCGTATGTGAACCGTGGTGGCGTTGCCTCTGTGACCCGGGGGCTACCTGGCCGGCTCGAATACAGTTTAGACCGAGACACCGTCTGTGATAATATGCATTCATCCAATTTTCCAGCTTCCACATTAAACAAGAAACTGTGCGAGCAGATATGGCGAAAAAATAGATGTCCGGATAATTTCGTTACACCCTGTGTGTTCTAGTGCAAACTAATGCTATGATGCTAGGGGAGCGGCTGCAGGCTGGCGTAGCGCGTGCGGCCTTACGGTGGTTGGGTGAGCGTGCCACCTTCTGCTGTGGGGTGGGTGGGCTGGGGGAGGTCCTCCTTGACCCCGTGCCGGCCCCGCCACCTGTGCTGCGCCATCTTTGGGCTGGCGACGGTGTGGAAACGCGTACCTTCCGTCAGTTTTCCAGGCATCTGAAGTCTGAACTCGGCGCTGGCCCTGTCGTCGATGTCTGCGCGTGAGCCGTGACGGGTACCACAGCCTGCTGGCACCGGCGGGTACGTGCCGTGTACATGTGGTGCGGACTGCGGGACCGACTTAAACCACTCGAAGCCAACGGAGACCAGCCACCCTCATTTGCTCAGATTTATGTGAACGACCCACGAGCCGAAATACTGATGCCGAGGACCACGCACGCATTGTGGCATCACATAGAGAACACCTATTAAATCCGGGAACGACTCCGAACGACCATTTTCGGGAAATTTACCGTCCGCGGTGAATATTCCTGGGAATATGCTCTGAACGTATCAACCGAATTTGATGTTAGTGCCGGACCCGTGGACTCAGAAACTGCGTCACTAATGCCTGTTCATAAATGTAGCGCGGCGTGAGCCATCCATGGACTGCGTGTTTCTTTTTTCCAACCAAAGGTAGGCACTATACCTGAAGATGCTTCTTTGTAACCAAACCAAACAAAAACTAACAAACTAACCTAAACTAACTTGACCTAACCTACAGCCTACAAACCCACAACGCGCCAAAAATTTCAGCCGCCGGCGGGATTCGAACCTTCGGTCCTCGGAACACGGGGCGAGTGCGCTAACCAACCACTACACCACGCAGACAGCTGGCCGGATAAAGGTGTCGTAAGTCACTTGACAATGACGCACTGGGATATACTCCGTATAGCGCCTTCCTTTGATTGGAAAAAAGAATTACGCCCGTGGACTAGCCTCTTCAACTCCGTAGCAGTGTCTCCCAATCTGCGGAAAGTTCAGCTGGTCGCATGATAACCGTGGCGAAGTTTTCTGGCTCTGTTTCAACCAAGATTACTTTACTAACCAAGATTACTTTACTAATAAGGTTAGTTCACTAAAGAATTTTTGCCGCCCAGGTGACGTCACATAATATGGTAGCGATTTGGTAGCCATTTGCGAATACATAAATGACTTGCGTGAGACATTTATAATGCGAGGCAATTATGCATACCTGCCGCACTCTCGTATTTTGCCTTTTAATAGGTAGTGATAATGGACGCCGGTGAAAACAGGGCGCCGGAGGGCATATTAGTCACGTGACATTTGGAACTTCTCCCGCTCTATGGGCCTTCTATATCCCAAACATCACGTGTAAATTTAACGAACCTTGATCAAATCGCCCCAGGCGCCCTGTTTTCACCGTCGTCCGTGATAATGGGCAAATTTGCGATTTTAGATCGGGCTATTGAGGATTAAGACGGCTTTAGATTTATTTATCAGATCGCTTATAATATCACCAGGTTTTCTGTCATTATGTTCCTTTATAGTGTCTGTTCATCAGAGGTTGGATTGTAAGTGGTTAAGCGTTCTGAGGAAAATCATCATGAGAAGTATGCGCATCCGGCTGACCTTATCCTCACTTCTGTATGGAAATATGAAATTGCAAAATTAATTAATGTATTGAAAATCGAGATATTTCAAGCACAGCTCTTCATCGGTCGATTGTAATTATTTACACACATAACATTAACATTAACATTAACATTAACATTAACATAACATTATTTACACACATAGTTATGTGTGTAAATAATTACAATCGACCGATGAAGAGCTGTGCTTGAAATATCTCGATTTTCAATACAGTAATTAATTTTGCAATTTCATATTTCCATACAGAAGTGAGGATAAGGTCAGCCGGATGCGCATACTTCTCAGAGGTTGGATTGTATCGCACAATTGCAATGAAATTGAAATGCTGATGAGTGATGAAATTTTTATTCAGCTACGAATGTTTTTAAATTTGGGTTGAGCATGGCGGTATATACTGCCTTGAGCATGGCCATCAGATATGCAATTAGCCCCATAACAGTGCTGCATTGGCTATATTGACAAAGTGATGGTCTGAGTAATGTACACCATTTGCCTCTTAACAGTTTTTGACATGTTTTAAATTGTAAAATCTAATAAAATCATGCATTAGAAAAAATGTGGTAGTCGTTAAGCAAGCGTCACACTTGTTTTTGCAACGAAGGAGATGCGCTTTACCCAGAGATGCTTGCTAATCAAATCAAACCAAACCAAACCTAACCAAACCTGGCCTAACCTTACCTACAACCTACAATATTAAACCTACAACCTAAAACCTACCACCTTAACCTACCCACCACACTAAATCCGCACTGCACCAAGCCATTAGCCAAATCCGCTCCGCACCACACCAAAACCGCACCAGCTGAATAAGCCCGCACCAACAAGATCTCGTTGAAGTTTCCATATTTTGCAGATTGGCTGCTCCAGTACACATTCATTATTCATGGTTTCCATATGACATTCAATATATCTTTTGCTGGCTGGATTATATGAAATTGAAATAGCTGTGCAAAATGTGCCAGACCATGTTTCTAAGTGAATTCAATGATTTAGAGCTCCATCTCTCACTGGTCTTTTTATGCAAGGAACTGTGGGCAGTGGGCACAGTCTAACATAGCTAATAAACCTGCAGTTCAGCTTCAACCTTACCTTAAGGTTTCCTGAGTGTGCAATATGCATTCAAAAATAGATGTGTGTTTGGACGAAGAAGGTGGTGGTTCTTTGTGCTGAAAATGTTTAGTGTTGTATTCATATTTTAGCATAGTTCCTCAACTCAATTACTTGACCCGTCCAGGTCACCCATTATCTCAAGAGCACTGCTCAACAAAATGAAAATGATTTTTATGGGTGCTGTTAAAGTATGAACATTAAATATCATCAGCTCACCAATATTCTTCTGAATCATGTGATGTTTTGTATCTCTAAATGATTTCCATTTCATAAAAGAACATACTCCACCCTTATAACATTTATTGTACATGCCACCTTGGAAATACATTCATCATGATTCATGTCACTGTAGCACTTGTGCTTGCTCATTTGCGCGTTGCGGCAGCACTGACAGTTGCTCACAATGTTCTATGTTTAGGTATCAACCACAAATTATAATAGTAGCAATACTCTACTCAATTATCTAGGTACTTATTGGATGAGAGAAATGTAAAAAATGGACTCAACAAGACCAGTCAACCAGGTCCCTTGCTTTGGTGATCTGTTGATTGTTCTCGTACCAAGTGAACTTCAACATTGTATGATTTTACACATTATTAACATTCACTAGAAATAAATATTTGTGCTAAAAAGACCAATACTGGCATGTTTTCTTCTCTTGAAAGGCATAACACAGCCTTTTTCACACTTCAGTCCATAATCTTGTATTCAAAGTGGCTCAGATACAAGTCTTCAGTTCCTTTGGTAGTGCAGTATGAGGCATACCAAGTTCCAGTGGTATTTTTGAAGCATATTTTAGATCACTCGCCAAAACAATGCACCTCATAGAAGTCTTGCTATTGTTAAGTGAATGTTCGCCATTCGGTTTGGCCAAAATCATAATAAATTTGCATATTGTTGATAGAAAATGGCGTTAGTATCTAACTTTTGCAAAAGCGGCGCAAGACGCATTTGGTAGCACTATTTTTTTCCTTCACGAGAAAAAACTTCATCGAAATTTGCAGGCCTCATCTAAAAGGCAAAATTAATGCTTGGTTCGTTCGAATTCGACCTATTGAGGCCCGGTTTTGGGAAAATCAAACCTCACTGAGTCAAAAAGTATGTTTTTTATAATATTTTAGTCCTTAACCTAGTCGTCAGCCCAGCTCAAAACTCGGCATCATTTGTATAGATCGTTATGGGGTGAAGGGATTTTTGCCGCCCGCGTGACGTCACGGTAAAGGAATTCTGAGGCTCGTGAACGGGGGCTGTGTTTCAACGGCTCCTTCATATTCCCTTCATATCAGCATAAGCCAGATTTAGGCTAACTTGCAATTAAACGATCAAAAATGTTAGCTTAAGTTTCGTTAGGGTAAATTAAACGGTGTTTTATTTGGTTAGGCTAAGCCCGAAAAACGGGTATATATGATATCCCTTCAGCAATGTTTAAAACAGAATAAATGGATATCTGGGCTAGTTTTTTTTTTCAAATGGACTTAACACACATCGACCAATCAACACTTGAGCATGAACATTTAGGGCATTTCTAAGCAATAAGTCAGCCGTTCGTTATAAAATCTTTATAAATGGAACAGTACGTATTTGTCATTTGTCAGTCAGGCTTATATGCAATGCGGGACAGATTAAGTATATCGAGTGACAAGTGTTGCTGAGCGCTTACGAAGGCCTTAAAATTAAATTTTCATATTAAATACATATTAAATATATCATGAATATTTAATTTAAGGCCTTTCTAAACGTTCAGCAACATTAAATGCAATACGTTTATCTAACCGGCGAGCGATACCAATCAATGCAGCCGACATATTTTGATTTGGACTTTGGTTTTAAATTGCCTACGACGTCATTTTGGTCAGCAAGAAAAAAAAACAATGTGTCCCCTTCGCGTTTTTTTTTTTTTGCTTGCAATGTGTTACCTACAACACACAGCTGAATTTAATATGTTCAATGAATTCATTGAAGTCATTTCCATCAATGCACCATACCATTACAACCTAGCACGCCTACGTTGGTCAACGGGCACTTTACAAAAACTTCAATGAATTCGCCTATTCAAAGACGAGCTCTCTATCGGCGCATCCGGAATAAACAAACGGTCCTCATGGCGGAACCTGACGGACACTATGCACATCTGTCACTATGTCATCTGTCTCTCTCATGAGGGCAAGGTTTCGCCAATTTATGAGGCCTATCTCATTTCGAGCCCCAGGGCAATACCGTTCACCTGACTTACGAGTAGAATGAGCGCAAGGTGTTGTTTACATGTTTGGTGTGGGACTTACGCCCAAAGAAACATGGTGACTTCCCGGCCTCAGCCGAACCATACGCTGAGTGTGCAGGCTGAGGCCGGTCTCGTCCAGTGAACACTTACCGGCCGCCCAGTGTGCTTGTTCCATCATCCACTCGGTTATATGCCGAGGGAAATGGCAAGGATTGGGCCCCATGAGCTGCTCCATGCCCCCTGCGGCCGCCAGTGCACGGATTAATTGTGGCGCGATTAATTGTTTCGATCATTGCTGATCTGTTTTTCTGAATGCTGAAATATGCATAGACGGTTTTGGCCAATCATGAATTCCCGGCTGCTCAATGACGAATAGTTTCGACCATTGACGATTTGTTTTGCACAATGTTGAACCATTCGCTCAATGTCGAGTTGTAGAGGAGGATCGCCAAATAGTTTTGCACAATGGTGATTCTTTGTGACCAACCGCCCATTTGAAGCGCCATCTATATGGCGAATGTGTACAAATGTTTTGCCCAAGCCCCAATGGTCAAAAGCTAACGCAAAAAGGTGTACTACTGTTATCTGTGCTATACTCTGTTCCGTTTCAAGCTTGCAGCCGAAGTGCCCTGCTGAAAGCAGTGCGTAATTTCAGTAGGTATATACAGCTTTTACATTTTAAGACGCAAATTCTTGAGCGGAGGAGCGATCTGCCGAAGAAACTCCGACTGCAAGCTTGATATGAAACAGAAAATAGCTCCATTATTTTAATCTTTATATCGATAAGTGCGTTTTTCTACTCTACTAATTTATGGCTTGTTCTGCTGAATATGCTAACGCGAGAAGTCATTTTTAGAAGCGCTGCTTCGTAATCGCCCTCAATATAGGATTTCTCCAGCGACTACCGAGTGTGGGAGGTGCGTGACACATTGATTGTTGCATGCATGTTTTTTTTTTTTTAGTTAACTCATGACTGACCTCTGGGTAATGTCGGACACGCGTCCGGCATTATCTCGAATCATACGTATGAAATCATACCTATGAAACGTTTTTGCAACATATCTAGCATGCTATGGTTGCATGCGAAATATAATATAGGTACAATGCAAGGTAAAGCAATCATTTATACAAGGTGTTATGCTTTTAGACGTCTCGTAAGTATGTCAAGAAAACAGACATGGCCCTGTGGTCTTCAGAAGCGATAACAAACGCGAAGGCCTTGGAGAGAGGCAGAGATCCGTTCGTGGGGCCACTGAACTGTTTGCTGCTGAATACAAGCGCCGTTTCAGAATTTTTGCTGTAATTTCTGGGCTGGCCACTGCTATTGTTTCTCGTCCGGCATTACCCCATGCTTTTTTGCACGTAAAATTGAAACTACTTTTTTCGTTAGGCTCTCAACGTCATCGGCGGCAGAACGGGGAGGGCACCGGGGCACCGTGCCCCCTTTTGATTTTGGCATTTTAACATTAGCCCTATGGGCGTTGCATGGAAAGAATGGGACCAAAAGTCGGCGGTGCCCCCCTTAATCGAAGGTGTTCCGCCGCTACTGCTCAACGTCTCATTGATTATCTGCCGCACTAAAGCAGGATGCCATCTCAAGGTCTGTTTCGTTGGCTTTCAAATGGAACAAAAACATGGTTAAACTTTACTAAATAGTTGATTTATGGTGGAAAGTGCTTTGGTGTCGCCATTACCCGCTCTCCCCTATAGATGTGGCCCGTGGATAGTCATCTGAATGGATGATGCCCTGTGACGTCACGAGAGTTCTTAGTTCTTTTTTCAACACAAGGTGTCAAATAGATGTAGTCGAAGGTACTTAAAGTTTCACGTTGATGCGTCCAGCGGTTTAGTAGTTATTGGAGAAAAACGAGAAGGGGGCTATGAATAGTCCCTCCCCCCCCCGCCCTGCAAGTGGGGCGCAGGATAACTCATGAACTTAGACGCCCGAGGACCTATTTGTTTTTAGGAGATGAATAAAAGTGATGCTCAGAGAGGTACTGTAAACGGTGAGTCCAAAGTTATCTGTTGTATTTGAGATACCTGCGAAAAGCCACAGACGAGGGCCCTTTGCCCCCCCCCCCTCCCCTCTTCAACGGGCCACGGGTTATATGACCGACCGTGCGAGGTATTCCTGTTGTCTAACTATAAACACGGCTATTGATTGTTGGTGTCGGCAGTCTTCCCGGAGCCGGTATGGACGAGACGACAATCGAGGATGACATCAAGCGGCTCAAGATCACCGTTGTCGGCGACGGAAACGTTGGCAAGACCTGCCTGCTGTACGTCTTCAAGAACGGCAGCTTTCCCGACAGCGACCAATACGTCCCCACAATGTGAGTGCCGTGGGCGTAACTGCCTGTACAGACGGGGCGGAATGTCCGAGCCAGTTTTTACGGACGTCAAAGGCGCCTCCCCCTTCTCTGATCTCATTTAATAGGTATCTAGTATATTTGCCAGAAACGGAGTACCACCCCTGAGAAACGGTGCATAAACGACACTCGCTTCCCAGGTGCCCCTTTTTCGTATGGAGGCGCCCCTGTCAGCTTCATAGGCGCACGTCTTTCCCATGAAGGTGCCCCTATGGGCACCACAGGTGCCCCTGTTTCGCATTGAGACGCCCTTACGGGCTACATTGTCGTCCCTCTTTCTATGGGCCTCAGATATTGGCCTCAGAGACGTCGCTCTTGCTCATACAGACTCTTTGGCATTCCCTATGGCCTTCAAAGACGCCCCTCTTTTGCAACTTAGTGCCCCTATATTAAGCCTCAGAGGCGCCCCTTTAGACCTCATAGGCACCACTCTTTCTCATGCAGACACCCCTGCAGGCCTCACGGCCCATTAGCCGATAGTGCGCCCTTGGGAACGGCGACCCTATGACAGTTTGTTCGCACCACTCTGTCTTACTTTGAGGTCAGGTTAGCTGGATTTTCATTTTTTGGTATATTGTTAGACTGATGAGGGTGTTGTAAAAGTGAAACATTTTGGACTGTGCAGAGGTATGTTATGACCTCATAAGTAGTACCCGAATCTGACCTGACCTGACCCGAAAATGCGGTTGGTGTCACAAGAATAAGAGGTTGAATAAGAGGTCAACTATCGGTAAGCCAGTTGCAGTGTTCGCTAATGCTGAAATCGTCCACACAATGATGCTCCCGGAGATAATTATATCTATGACCACGTGAATGATGCAACAAACACAGCGGGCTTGCCACGCGCTCCGTTGACCATCCGACAGATCGCAATGGGGTGATGGTCGCCTGATGACCGCCTGATGATGACGATGGTCGCCTCCGTTGACCTTCTGTCGCGGCTGACCACAGGGTCGCTCGACGGCTGTGACAGGCTGGCCGTCCCCGACCGTCAGCGCGGCCAGGATACACGTGACATTTGCAGGGGTGACCGTCACGTCAGCGCAGCTCACCGGTGACACCGTCCGTCACACCCGCGTGGCGAGGGAACGAGCTGACCGGGCCGTACTGGCACCTCACTGTTCCCCGCGCGATCGGAGCGGCTGAACATGGCGTGCCCGAGACTGCCCCCATCGCTGCTGCTGCCACTGCTGCTGCTGCTGCTGCTCCAGGCCTCCGGTGCCGTCTCCTACGCGATCAGAGGCAAGCTGCTGGTGGCGCCGAAGGTTTGGCGAGCTGGATCCGAGGAGAGGGTCTGCGTCACCGCGTTCGACATCGACTTCCGGAAGACGGAGGAACGACGAAAGAGGATCGGTTTCAGTCGTGTTGGCCGTGGGGACCTGCTCCGAGACATTAACTTGGATAAAGCGATCAGAAACACTGAATTTAGTACCGCGATCAAAGACAATAAAATTGATAACAAGTTCAAAGCCACGCAAGACCAGCTATCCGATCATCCGCGTGAAGAGGCCCGGCTTCCACTGCGGCTTACCCGCAGTAGACGCCAGGCAGCCGATAGGAAGCCAGCACGGTCGACCATCAGCAGTGCTCCCTCCTCGTCACAATCGGCGGGAACATCACGCCGCGAAGTTACCGTTTCCGTTGGCTTCGCCAACAGCGAGATGGGCAAAAGTGTGTTCGAGAAGAACGAACAGATACCGGTGGTCCATGAATTCATCAGCTCTTGTTTCGACGTGTCGGTGCCGGACACTTTAAGGGCAAGCTACATTTACCTGAAGGTTGACAATGACTATGCAGCATGGTCTAAGGTCCGCGTTGAGCCCAAGGTACTAGTAACTCTGGTGCAGACGGACAAGGCCAAATACCGACCTGGCCAAACGGTCAAGCTGCGAGTTCTCTCGCTTCGTCAGGACTTCACGGCACTCGACGATACTATCAAGGAGATTTGGATAACGGCGCCCGAGGGCGCCCGGCTGGCGCAGTGGCTCGACGTTCGGATGGACGTCGGCCTCGTGCAGAAAGAGTTCCAGCTGACCCAGGAGCCGCCGCTGGGCCGCTGGACGATCCACGTGCGCCGCGATGACGGTTCCATCACCAAGCAGTCGTTCGATGTAGAGGAGTTCGTGCCTCCCAGATTTGAGTTGAACGTCAACGTGCCTGGAGTCTTTTTCCGTGACTCGCGAGTGCTCACTGTTAAAGTCTGCGCCAAGTACACGTTCGGAAAGCCTCTGGTGGCTGCTGATGTTCGCCTGCTTATCACAAGTAAGGAGCCGAATGCATTTCGACAACGGACCTCAGGAATGGGCCAGAACAAGTATTCACAGAAGACTGACGGTCAAGGTTGCACATCAGTCCACGTTTCTATCTCAAGACTTCACAGCTCATCGGATATTCCTCGTCATATAACGCAATATAAAGTATCGACAAACGTGACTGAAGCAAGTACAGGCATCAGCCAACTAGTAGAGATGACTGTGTCCGTCAAAAACACTAAACTGTTTAAGGTAATCAAGGACGAATCACCCAAGTTTATCAAACCAGGTTTGGACTACTATGGGACGGTCCGTTTTGAAAGACAAGATAGCTCCCCAGTCACAAACGAACGAGTAGAAATCTGCCACACCGTCTATTATTATCGAGAAACAGCAAAGTGGTCCTATAAACATCCGCCCATTATGAAAAATGCTAACACTGACTCCTTCCGTGAGAAATGCAGCATCTACCGGACAGATAACTCGGGGAGAGTGATCTACGTCGTCCCGGCGCAGAACAACGAGCTCGCCTACATAACACTCAAAGGACGCACCCTGGGAACCGAACAGCGTTTTTCGCTGCCCCTGGTACGCGCCTGGTATTCTCCGAGAAAATCGTTTCTGCTTATTGACGCCCGGGGTGTGCTGGGTGGCGTCAAGTGCGGTCAGACAGTCACAGTCGACGTAAAGCACAGCGCAGACTTCCGTGCCGAAGTCATGCGCTATTTGGTGCTGGCGCGCGGCGACATTGTCAGTGACGGGCCGGTGCACTCGAACTCAGTGAGGATTGTGATCAACTCCCGAATGGCACCTTCGTTCCGTCTTCTGGTGTACGCTATCGGCGACCAGAGAGATGAAGTGGTCGCCGATTCCAGAGTCATCCGCGTGGCACCTTGTCTTCCAAATAAAGTATCGGTGTCGTGGAGCGCGGCGCAGGTCAGGCCAGGGGACACCGCCTCCCTGACGGTCACTGGGTCGCCCGGCTCGCTCTGCGGAGTGGACGCGGTGGACCGCAGTGCCCAGCTGCTGGGCACCTCCAACACGGTCAGCGTCGGCAAGGTGTTCAGTCAGGTGTCACGACTGATTATAGGGGAGAAGGCACTGCCGAGACTGGTGCAACCTTCCTACAAGTATTGCTCGGGAGTTCCCATCAGATACATATCCAGTAAGAAGCCATCATGTCCGCCTCACCTTACAAGTAATCCAGGACGCGGCCGAAATACGATTGGCGTGGAGATTCCGTATGTAGAAAAGAGAATTGAGGCTTACATGGATGAACGCGAAGATTCAGTAGCTGCCTTCGACATGGCGGGCCTTCTAGCGGTGACCAGGCTAGATCTACAGACGCGGCCTTGTGTTGAGCGCATCGTTACCGTTACGAGGTACATATACTGCTATCCAAAGGATGTTAAGCACGACACTGGAGTTACAATGAATGGGGATGTCCAGGCAGAAACGAATTTAGAGAATTCCGGAGCAGTGTCACAGATCGAAGGCGACAGTTCTCTAGACACTCGGAACACACGAGGAAGTTCAATTTCGACACAAGGTGAGAGCCATGCATCACCAGCAGCTTCAAATGTGATAGCTGCAGATAGCCAGGCAGATAGCCACAGTCAACGCCGTGATATAATTGGTGTACGTGCTTCGCCAAAAACGTCGTCAGCCATCCAACGTTCTGTGGCGAGGAGTGATAACGAAATAATGGGAGTCTCTCGCCCGAAGAGCATCTCACGAAAGGTTGATATCGACACGCAAATAACAAAGGTTAAGACTGAAGATGAGACATCCGAATCGATCGAGCCGGTCGTTCGATATTTCTTCCCCGAAACGTTTATATTCCAGCTGCATGCTCTAAATTCATCGGGCCAGATTCGGCTCACTCAGCAGCTTCCTGACTCTATTACCAGGTGGATAGGCTCGGCGGTTTGCTCCAATCGCCAAGTGGGACTGGGACTATCTGGACAATCATCAATAAAAGTATTCAAACCGTTTTTTGCAGAAATAAATGTGCCCTATTCGGTAAAACGTGGAGAGCTACTGCAGCTCAAAGCTTCTGTCTTCAATTTCCTCCATACACAGCTTTCGGTGGTTTTGCGACTTGAGGAAATTCCCGGCGTGCAGCTGCAGGGCCAGCGTGAGAGCGCGCTGTGCGTTGGCACCGACCAGCCGTCAGTGAGCACGTTCCCGGTGCTGTTCACCGAGCTGGGCCAGCGCAGTCTGGTGGTGTCCGTCAGAGCCACCGGCGCGGCGTGCGGCAGGCCCAACGACATCGGCGTCCAGAGTGATGCTCTAGTGCGCGACATCCTGGTGAAGCCAGAGGGCTTTCCGCAAGAGGAGGCTCTGACGGAACGAGTCTGTGCAAAGGAGGGTGGCTCCAACACGCATGTGTTCGAACTGGGCTTCTCGCCGCGAGTGGTTCCCGGCTCGTCGCGGGCGGTGGTCTCCATCTGCGGCGATCCTCTTGGACAGGCCATCACCCAGCTGACCGGACTGGAGAGCCTCGTCAAGGTGCCTCATGGGTGCGGCGAGCAAAACATGGTCTATCTTGTTCCCAACATCCTGGTCCATCAGTACATGAAAGCCAAAGACATTCTCAGTGCTGAGCTGAAGAAGAAAACTGTCGATAACATGCTGAGCGGCTACCAGCGGCAGCTGAGGTATCGCCACTCGGACGGCTCGTACTCGGCGTTCGGAGAGAGCCGCTGGCGCCGCACTCAGGGCTCCCTCTGGCTGACCGTGTACGTGATGCGCTGGTTCGCGGTGGCCAGCAAGCTGGTGCCGATCGACGCCGAGGACCTGGCCGCCAGTCGCCGCTGGGTGGGGCAGCACCAGCGCAGCGACGGATGCTTCAACCGTGTCGGCTGGCTGTACGACAAGGCGATGAGCGGCGGCGTGGCCGACGGCGGCCGGCTGGCGCTCACTGCATTCACCGTGTTGGCGCTGCTGGAGGCCGATTCGGGCTCGGCGGCGCTGCGCCGCGCTGTCCGCTGTCTGCGCGACGGCACGCCCAGCGGCCTCTACGCTCAGGTGCTGGTGGCGCACGCCCTGCTGGAGGCCGGTGAGAGGGCGGCGGCGGAGGCGGCCGTGCCAGGCCTGCTGCGTCGAGCCGTGCGCGGCGAGGACTCACTCCACTGGCGTTCGGGACGTTCCAGCCGCTGGAGCGGCAGCAGCGCGCTGGACGTGGAGATCACCGCCTACATGACGCTGACGCTGCTGCGACTGGGAGGCCACGAGACGGACGTCGCCGCGGCCGTCCGCTGGCTGGACCGGCGCCGCAACGGCCACGGTGGCTGGGTGTCCACGCAGGACACGGTGGTGGCGCTGTCGGCGCTGGTGGCTGTCGAGCGGCGCTCCAACGAGCTGAAGGCGCACAAGGTGGACGTCACCGTCACCTGGGCAACACGTTCCGACGCCAGTTCCAGGTGACGGCCAGCAACGGCTGCTGCACCAGCAGGCCGAGCTGCGGCCGCTGCAGCTGCCCACCACCGTTGTCCTGCGTGGACACCAGCCACCGTGGCCGTTGCGGCGCCGGTCCAGCCAGCGGACGGCCGCGGCGACGTCCGTCTCGTGGCCTCCCAGTCGCAGCAGCGTCAGCGTCATGTAGGCGGTGATCTCCACGTCCAGCGCGCTGCTGCCGCTCCAGCGGCTGGAACGTCCCGAACGCCAGTGGAGTGAGTCCTCGCCGCGCACGGCTCGACGCAGCAGGCCTGGCACGGCCGCCTCCGCCGCCGCCCTCTCACCGGCCTCCAGCAGGGCGTGCGCCACCAGCACCTGAGCGTAGAGGCCGCTGGGCGTGCCGTCGCGCAGACAGCGGACAGCGCGGCGCAGCGCCGCCGAGCCCGAATCGGCCTCCAGCAGCGCCAACACGGTGAATGCAGTGAGCGCCAGCCGGCCGCCGTCGGCCACGCCGCCGCTCATCGCCTTGTCGTACAGCCAGCCGACACGGTTGAAGCATCCGTCGCTGCGCTGGTGCTGCCCCACCCAGCGGCGACTGGCGGCCAGGTCCTCGGCGTCGATCGGCACCAGCTTGCTGGCCACCGCGAACCAGCGCATCACGTACACGGTCAGCCAGAGGGAGCCCTGAGTGCGGCGCCAGCGGCTCTCTCCGAACGCCGAGTACGAGCCGTCCGAGTGGCGATACCTCAGCTGCCGCTGGTAGCCGCTCAGCATGTTATCGACAGTTTTCTTCTTCAGCTCAGCACTGAGAATGTCTTTGGCTTTCATGTACTGATGGACCAGGATGTTGGGAACAAGATAGACCATGTTTTGCTCGCCGCACCCATGAGGCACCTTGACGAGGCTCTCCAGTCCGGTCAGCTGGGTGATGGCCTGTCCAAGAGGATCGCCGCAGATGGAGACCACCGCCCGCGACGAGCCGGGAACCACTCGCGGCGAGAAGCCCAGTTCGAACACATGCGTGTTGGAGCCACCCTCCTTTGCACAGACTCGTTCCGTCAGAGCCTCCTCTTGCGGAAAGCCCTCTGGCTTCACCAGGATGTCGCGCACTAGAGCATCACTCTGGACGCCGATGTCGTTGGGCCTGCCGCACGCCGCGCCGGTGGCTCTGACGGACACCACCAGACTGCGCTGGCCCAGCTCGGTGAACAGCACCGGGAACGTGCTCACTGACGGCTGGTCGGTGCCAACGCACAGCGCGCTCTCACGCTGGCCCTGCAGCTGCACGCCGGGAATTTCCTCAAGTCGCAAAACCACCGAAAGCTGTGTATGGAGGAAATTGAAGACAGAAGCTTTGAGCTGCAGTAGCTCTCCACGTTTTACCGAATAGGGCACATTTATTTCTGCAAAAAACGGTTTGAATACTTTTATTGATGATTGTCCAGATAGTCCCAGTCCCACTTGGCGATTGGAGCAAACCGCCGAGCCTATCCACCTGGTAATAGAGTCAGGAAGCTGCTGAGTGAGCCGAATCTGGCCCGATGAATTTAGAGCATGCAGCTGGAATATAAACGTTTCGGGGAAGAAATATCGAACGACCGGCTCGATCGATTCGGATGTCTCATCTTCAGTCTTAACCTTTGTTATTTGCGTGTCGATATCAACCTTTCGTGAGATGCTCTTCGGGCGAGAGACTCCCATTATTTCGTTATCACTCCTCGCCACAGAACGTTGGATGGCTGACGACGTTTTTGGCGAAGCACGTACACCAATTATATCACGGCGTTGACTGTGGCTATCTGCCTGGCTATCTGCAGCTATCACATTTGAAGCTGCTGGTGATGCATGGCTCTCACCTTGTGTCGAAATTGAACTTCCTCGTGTGTTCCGAGTGTCTAGAGAACTGTCGCCTTCGATCTGTGACACTGCTCCGGAATTCTCTAAATTCGTTTCTGCCTGGACATCCCCATTCATTGTAACTCCAGTGTCGTGCTTAACATCCTTTGGATAGCAGTATATGTACCTCGTAACGGTAACGATGCGCTCAACACAAGGCCGCGTCTGTAGATCTAGCCTGGTCACCGCTAGAAGGCCCGCCATGTCGAAGGCAGCTACTGAATCTTCGCGTTCATCCATGTAAGCCTCAATTCTCTTTTCTACATACGGAATCTCCACGCCAATCGTATTTCGGCCGCGTCCTGGATTACTTGTAAGGTGAGGCGGACATGATGGCTTCTTACTGGATATGTATCTGATGGGAACTCCCGAGCAATACTTGTAGGAAGGTTGCACCAGTCTCGGCAGTGCCTTCTCCCCTATAATCAGTCGTGACACCTGACTGAACACCTTGCCGACGCTGACCGTGTTGGAGGTGCCCAGCAGCTGGGCACTGCGGTCCACCGCGTCCACTCCGCAGAGCGAGCCGGGCGACCCAGTGACCGTCAGGGAGGCGGTGTCCCCTGGCCTGACCTGCGCCGCGCTCCACGACACCGATACTTTATTTGGAAGACAAGGTGCCACGCGGATGACTCTGGAATCGGCGACCACTTCATCTCTCTGGTCGCCGATAGCGTACACCAGAAGACGGAACGAAGGTGCCATTCGGGAGTTGATCACAATCCTCACTGAGTTCGAGTGCACCGGCCCGTCACTGACAATGTCGCCGCGCGCCAGCACCAAATAGCGCATGACTTCGGCACGGAAGTCTGCGCTGTGCTTTACGTCGACTGTGACTGTCTGACCGCACTTGACGCCACCCAGCACACCCCGGGCGTCAATAAGCAGAAACGATTTTCTCGGAGAATACCAGGCGCGTACCAGGGGCAGCGAAAAACGCTGTTCGGTTCCCAGGGTGCGTCCTTTGAGTGTTATGTAGGCGAGCTCGTTGTTCTGCGCCGGGACGACGTAGATCACTCTCCCCGAGTTATCTGTCCGGTAGATGCTGCATTTCTCACGGAAGGAGTCAGTGTTAGCATTTTTCATAATGGGCGGATGTTTATAGGACCACTTTGCTGTTTCTCGATAATAATAGACGGTGTGGCAGATTTCTACTCGTTCGTTTGTGACTGGGGAGCTATCTTGTCTTTCAAAACGGACCGTCCCATAGTAGTCCAAACCTGGTTTGATAAACTTGGGTGATTCGTCCTTGATTACCTTAAACAGTTTAGTGTTTTTGACGGACACAGTCATCTCTACTAGTTGGCTGATGCCTGTACTTGCTTCAGTCACGTTTGTCGATACTTTATATTGCGTTATATGACGAGGAATATCCGATGAGCTGTGAAGTCTTGAGATAGAAACGTGGACTGATGTGCAACCTTGACCGTCAGTCTTCTGTGAATACTTGTTCTGGCCCATTCCTGAGGTCCGTTGTCGAAATGCATTCGGCTCCTTACTTGTGATAAGCAGGCGAACATCAGCAGCCACCAGAGGCTTTCCGAACGTGTACTTGGCGCAGACTTTAACAGTGAGCACTCGCGAGTCACGGAAAAAGACTCCAGGCACGTTGACGTTCAACTCAAATCTGGGAGGCACGAACTCCTCTACATCGAACGACTGCTTGGTGATGGAACCGTCATCGCGGCGCACGTGGATCGTCCAGCGGCCCAGCGGCGGCTCCTGGGTCAGCTGGAACTCTTTCTGCACGAGGCCGACGTCCATCCGAACGTCGAGCCACTGCGCCAGCCGGGCGCCCTCGGGCGCCGTTATCCAAATCTCCTTGATAGTATCGTCGAGTGCCGTGAAGTCCTGACGAAGCGAGAGAACTCGCAGCTTGACCGTTTGGCCAGGTCGGTATTTGGCCTTGTCCGTCTGCACCAGAGTTACTAGTACCTTGGGCTCAACGCGGACCTTAGACCATGCTGCATAGTCATTGTCAACCTTCAGGTAAATGTAGCTTGCCCTTAAAGTGTCCGGCACCGACACGTCGAAACAAGAGCTGATGAATTCATGGACCACCGGTATCTGTTCGTTCTTCTCGAACACACTTTTGCCCATCTCGCTGTTGGCGAAGCCAACGGAAACGGTAACTTCGCGGCGTGATGTTCCCGCCGATTGTGACGAGGAGGGAGCACTGCTGATGGTCGACCGTGCTGGCTTCCTATCGGCTGCCTGGCGTCTACTGCGGGTAAGCCGCAGTGGAAGCCGGGCCTCTTCACGCGGATGATCGGATAGCTGGTCTTGCGTGGCTTTGAACTTGTTATCAATTTTATTGTCTTTGATCGCGGTACTAAATTCAGTGTTTCTGATCGCTTTATCCAAGTTAATGTCTCGGAGCAGGTCCCCACGGCCAACACGACTGAAACCGATCCTCTTTCGTCGTTCCTCCGTCTTCCGGAAGTCGATGTCGAACGCGGTGACGCAGACCCTCTCCTCGGATCCAGCTCGCCAAACCTTCGGCGCCACCAGCAGCTTGCCTCTGATCGCGTAGGAGACGGCACCGGAGGCCTGGGCAGCAGCAGCAGCAGCAGTGGCAGCAGCAGCGATGGGGGCAGTCTCGGGCACGCCATGTTCAGCCGCTCCGATCGCGCGGGGAACAGTGAGGTGCCAGTACGGCCCGGTCAGCTCGTTCGCCACGCGGGTGTGACGGACGGTGTCACCGGTGAGCTGCGCTGACGTGACGGTCACCCTGCAAATGTCACGTGTATCCTGGCCGCGCTGACGGTCGGGGACGGCCAGCCTGTCACAGCCGTCGAGCGACCCTGTGGTCAGCCGCGACAGAAGGTCAACGGAGGCGACCATCGTCATCATCAGGCGGTCATCAGGCGACCATCACCCCATTGCGATCTGTCGGATGGTCAACGGAGCGCGTGGCAAGCCCGCTGTGTTTGTTGCATCATTCACGTGGTCATAGATATAATTATCTCCGGGAGCATCATTGTGTGGACGATTTCAGCATTAGCGAACACTGCAACTGGCTTACCGATAGTTGACCTCTTATTCAACCTCTTATTCTTGTGACACCAACCGCATTTTCGGGTCAGGTCAGGTCAGATTCGGGTACTACTTATGAGGTCATAACATACCTCTGCACAGTCCAAAATGTTTCACTTTTACAACACCCTCATCAGTCTAACAATATACCAAAAAATGAAAATCCAGCTAACCTGACCTCAAAGTAAGACAGAGTGGTGCGAACAAACTGTCATAGGGTCGCCGTTCCCAAGGGCGCACTATCGGCTAATGGGCCGTGAGGCCTGCAGGGGTGTCTGCATGAGAAAGAGTGGTGCCTATGAGGTCTAAAGGGGCGCCTCTGAGGCTTAATATAGGGGCACTAAGTTGCAAAAGAGGGGCGTCTTTGAAGGCCATAGGGAATGCCAAAGAGTCTGTATGAGCAAGAGCGACGTCTCTGAGGCCAATATCTGAGGCCCATAGAAAGAGGGACGACAATGTAGCCCGTAAGGGCGTCTCAATGCGAAACAGGGGCACCTGTGGTGCCCATAGGGGCACCTTCATGGGAAAGACGTGCGCCTATGAAGCTGACAGGGGCGCCTCCATACGAAAAAGGGGCACCTGGGAAGCGAGTGTCGTTTATGCACCGTTTCTCAGGGGTGGTACTCCGTTTCTGGCAAATATACTAGATACCTATTAAATGAGATCAGAGAAGGGGGAGGCGCCTTTGACGTCCGTAAAAACTGGCTCGGACATTCCGCCCCGTCTGTACAGGCAGTTACGCCCACGGCACTCACATTGTGGGGACGTATTGGTCGCTGTCGGGAAAGCTGCCGTTCTTGAAGACGTACAGCAGGCAGGTCTTGCCAACGTTTCCGTCGCCGACAACGGTGATCTTGAGCCGCTTGATGTCATCCTCGATTGTCGTCTCGTCCATACCGGCTCCGGGAAGACTGCCGACACAACAATCAATAGCCGTGTTTATAGTTAGACAACAGGAATACCTCGCACGGTCGGTCATATAACCCGTGGCCCGTTGAAGAGGGGAGGGGGGGGGGGCAAAGGGCCCTCGTCTGTGGCTTTTCGCAGGTATCTCAAATACAACAGATAACTTTGGACTCACCGTTTACAGTACCTCTCTGAGCATCACTTTTATTCATCTCCTAAAAACAAATAGGTCCTCGGGCGTCTAAGTTCATGAGTTATCCTGCGCCCCACTTGCAGGGCGGGGGGGGGAGGGACTATTCATAGCCCCCTTCTCGTTTTTCTCCAATAACTACTAAACCGCTGGACGCATCAACGTGAAACTTTAAGTACCTTCGACTACATCTATTTGACACCTTGTGTTGAAAAAAGAACTAAGAACTCTCGTGACGTCACAGGGCATCATCCATTCAGATGACTATCCACGGGCCACATCTATAGGGGAGGCGGGTAATGGCGACACCAAAGCACTTTCCACCATAAATCAACTATTTAGTAAAGTTTAACCATGTTTTTGTTCCATTTGAAAGCCAACGAAACAGACCTTGAGATGGCATCCTGCTTTAGTGCGGCAGATAATCAATGAGACGTTGAGCAGTAGCGGCGGAACACCTTCGATTAAGGGGGGCACCGCCGACTTTTGGTCCCATTCTTTCCATGCAACGCCCATAGGGCTAATGTTAAAATGCCAAAATCAAAAGGGGGCACGGTGCCCCGGTGCCCTCCCCGTTCTGCCGCCGATGACGTTGAGAGCCTAACGAAAAAAGTAGTTTCAATTTTACGTGCAAAAAAGCATGGGGTAATGCCGGACGAGAAACAATAGCAGTGGCCAGCCCAGAAATTACAGCAAAAATTCTGAAACGGCGCTTGTATTCAGCAGCAAACAGTTCAGTGGCCCCACGAACGGATCTCTGCCTCTCTCCAAGGCCTTCGCGTTTGTTATCGCTTCTGAAGACCACAGGGCCATGTCTGTTTTCTTGACATACTTACGAGACGTCTAAAAGCATAACACCTTGTATAAATGATTGCTTTACCTTGCATTGTACCTATATTATATTTCGCATGCAACCATAGCATGCTAGATATGTTGCAAAAACGTTTCATAGGTATGATTTCATACGTATGATTCGAGATAATGCCGGACGCGTGTCCGACATTACCCAGAGGTCAGTCATGAGTTAACTAAAAAAAAAAAACATGCATGCAACAATCAATGTGTCACGCACCTCCCACACTCGGTAGTCGCTGGAGAAATCCTATATTGAGGGCGATTACGAAGCAGCGCTTCTAAAAATGACTTCTCGCGTTAGCATATTCAGCAGAACAAGCCATAAATTAGTAGAGTAGAAAAACGCACTTATCGATATAAAGATTAAAATAATGGAGCTATTTTCTGTTTCATATCAAGCTTGCAGTCGGAGTTTCTTCGGCAGATCGCTCCTCCGCTCAAGAATTTGCGTCTTAAAATGTAAAAGCTGTATATACCTACTGAAATTACGCACTGCTTTCAGCAGGGCACTTCGGCTGCAAGCTTGAAACGGAACAGAGTATAGCACAGATAACAGTAGTACACCTTTTTGCGTTAGCTTTTGACCATTGGGGCTTGGGCAAAACATTTGTACACATTCGCCATATAGATGGCGCTTCAAATGGGCGGTTGGTCACAAAGAATCACCATTGTGCAAAACTATTTGGCGACTCCTCTACAACTCGACATTGAGCGAATGGTTCAACATTGTGCAAAACAAATCGTCAATGGTCGAAACTATTCGTCATTGAGCAGCCGGGAATTCATGATTGGCCAAAACCGTCTATGCATATTTCAGCATTCAGAAAAACAGATCAGCAATGATCGAAACAATTAATCGCGCCACAATTAATCCGTGCACTGGCGGCCGCAGGGGGCATGGAGCAGCTCATGGGGCCCAATCCTTGCCATTTCCCTCGGCATATAACCGAGTGGATGATGGAACAAGCACACTGGGCGGCCGGTAAGTGTTCACTGGACGAGACCGGCCTCAGCCTGCACACTCAGCGTATGGTTCGGCTGAGGCCGGGAAGTCACCATGTTTCTTTGGGCGTAAGTCCCACACCAAACATGTAAACAACACCTTGCGCTCATTCTACTCGTAAGTCAGGTGAACGGTATTGCCCTGGGGCTCGAAATGAGATAGGCCTCATAAATTGGCGAAACCTTGCCCTCATGAGAGAGACAGATGACATAGTGACAGATGTGCATAGTGTCCGTCAGGTTCCGCCATGAGGACCGTTTGTTTATTCCGGATGCGCCGATAGAGAGCTCGTCTTTGAATAGGCGAATTCATTGAAGTTTTTGTAAAGTGCCCGTTGACCAACGTAGGCGTGCTAGGTTGTAATGGTATGGTGCATTGATGGAAATGACTTCAATGAATTCATTGAACATATTAAATTCAGCTGTGTGTTGTAGGTAACACATTGCAAGCAAAAAAAAAAAAACGCGAAGGGGACACATTGTTTTTTTTCTTGCTGACCAAAATGACGTCGTAGGCAATTTAAAACCAAAGTCCAAATCAAAATATGTCGGCTGCATTGATTGGTATCGCTCGCCGGTTAGATAAACGTATTGCATTTAATGTTGCTGAACGTTTAGAAAGGCCTTAAATTAAATATTCATGATATATTTAATATGTATTTAATATGAAAATTTAATTTTAAGGCCTTCGTAAGCGCTCAGCAACACTTGTCACTCGATATACTTAATCTGTCCCGCATTGCATATAAGCCTGACTGACAAATGACAAATACGTACTGTTCCATTTATAAAGATTTTATAACGAACGGCTGACTTATTGCTTAGAAATGCCCTAAATGTTCATGCTCAAGTGTTGATTGGTCGATGTGTGTTAAGTCCATTTGAAAAAAAAAACTAGCCCAGATATCCATTTATTCTGTTTTAAACATTGCTGAAGGGATATCATATATACCCGTTTTTCGGGCTTAGCCTAACCAAATAAAACACCGTTTAATTTACCCTAACGAAACTTAAGCTAACATTTTTGATCGTTTAATTGCAAGTTAGCCTAAATCTGGCTTATGCTGATGAAGGGAATATGAAGGAGCCGTTGAAACACAGCCCCCGTTCACGAGCCTCAGAATTCCTTTACCGTGACGTCACGCGGGCGGCAAAAATCCCTTCACCCCATAACGATCTATACAAATGATGCCGAGTTTTGAGCTGGGCTGACGACTAGGTTAAGGACTAAAATATTATAAAAAACATACTTTTTGACTCAGTGAGGTTTGATTTTCCCAAAACCGGGCCTCAATAGGTCGAATTCGAACGAACCAAGCATTAATTTTGCCTTTTAGATGAGGCCTGCAAATTTCGATGAAGTTTTTCTCGTGAAGGAAAAAAATAGTGCTACCAAATGCGTCTTGCGCCGCTTTTGCAAAAGTTAGATACTAACGCCATTTTCTATCAACAATATGCAAATTTATTATGATTTTGGCCAAACCGAATGGCGAACATTCACTTAACAATAGCAAGACTTCTATGAGGTGCATTGTTTTGGCGAGTGATCTAAAATATGCTTCAAAAATACCACTGGAACTTGGTATGCCTCATACTGCACTACCAAAGGAACTGAAGACTTGTATCTGAGCCACTTTGAATACAAGATTATGGACTGAAGTGTGAAAAAGGCTGTGTTATGCCTTTCAAGAGAAGAAAACATGCCAGTATTGGTCTTTTTAGCACAAATATTTATTTCTAGTGAATGTTAATAATGTGTAAAATCATACAATGTTGAAGTTCACTTGGTACGAGAACAATCAACAGATCACCAAAGCAAGGGACCTGGTTGACTGGTCTTGTTGAGTCCATTTTTTACATTTCTCTCATCCAATAAGTACCTAGATAATTGAGTAGAGTATTGCTACTATTATAATTTGTGGTTGATACCTAAACATAGAACATTGTGAGCAACTGTCAGTGCTGCCGCAACGCGCAAATGAGCAAGCACAAGTGCTACAGTGACATGAATCATGATGAATGTATTTCCAAGGTGGCATGTACAATAAATGTTATAAGGGTGGAGTATGTTCTTTTATGAAATGGAAATCATTTAGAGATACAAAACATCACATGATTCAGAAGTATTGGTGAGCTGATTATTTAATGTTCATACTTTAACAGCACCCATAAAAATCATTTTCATTTTGTTGAGCAGTGCTCTTGAGATAATGGGTGACCTGGACGGGTCAAGTAATTGAGTTGAGGAACTATGCTAAAATATGAATACAACACTAAACATTTTCAGCACAAAGAACCACCACCTTCTTCGTCCAAACACACATCTATTTTTGAATGCATATTGCACACTCAGGAAACCTTAAGGTAAGGTTGAAGCTGAACTGCAGGTTTATTAGCTATGTTAGACTGTGCCCACTGCCCACAGTTCCTTGCATAAAAAGACCAGTGAGAGATGGAGCTCTAAATCATTGAATTCACTTAGAAACATGGTCTGGCACATTTTGCACAGCTATTTCAATTTCATATAATCCAGCCAGCAAAAGATATATTGAATGTCATATGGAAACCATGAATAATGAATGTGTACTGGAGCAGCCAATCTGCAAAATATGGAAACTTCAACGAGATCTTGTTGGTGCGGGCTTATTCAGCTGGTGCGGTTTTGGTGTGGTGCGGAGCGGATTTGGCTAATGGCTTGGTGCAGTGCGGATTTAGTGGTGGGTAGGTTAAGGTGGTAGGTTTTAGGTTGTAGGTTTAATATTGTAGGTTGTAGGTAAGGTTAGGCCAGGTTTGGTTAGGTTTGGTTTGGTTTGATTTGATTAGCAAGCATCTCTGGGTAAAGCGCATCTCCTTCGTTGCAAAAACAAGTGTGACGCTTGCTTAACGACTACCACATTTTTTCTAATGCATGATTTTATTAGATTTTACAATTTAAAACATGTCAAAAACTGTTAAGAGGCAAATGGTGTACATTACTCAGACCATCACTTTGTCAATATAGCCAATGCAGCACTGTTATGGGGCTAATTGCATATCTGATGGCCATGCTCAAGGCAGTATATACCGCCATGCTCAACCCAAAATTTAAAAACATTCGTAGCTGAATAAAAATTTCATCACTCATCAGCATTTCAATTTCATTGCAATTGTGCGATACAATCCAACCTCTGAGAAGTATGCGCATCCGGCTGACCTTATCCTCACTTCTGTATGGAAATATGAAATTGCAAAATTAATTACTGTATTGAAAATCGAGATATTTCAAGCACAGCTCTTCATCGGTCGATTGTAATTATTTACACACATAACTATGTGTGTAAATAATGTTATGTTAATGTTAATGTTAATGTTAATGTTAATGTTATGTGTGTAAATAATTACAATCGACCGATGAAGAGCTGTGCTTGAAATATCTCGATTTTCAATACATTAATTAATTTTGCAATTTCATATTTCCATACAGAAGTGAGGATAAGGTCAGCCGGATGCGCATACTTCTCATGATGATTTTCCTCAGAACGCTTAACCACTTACAATCCAACCTCTGATGAACAGACACTATAAAGGAACATAATGACAGAAAACCTGGTGATATTATAAGCGATCTGATAAATAAATCTAAAGCCGTCTTAATCCTCAATAGCCCGATCTAAAATCGCAAATTTGCCCATTATCACGGACGACGGTGAAAACAGGGCGCCTGGGGCGATTTGATCAAGGTTCGTTAAATTTACACGTGATGTTTGGGATATAGAAGGCCCATAGAGCGGGAGAAGTTCCAAATGTCACGTGACTAATATGCCCTCCGGCGCCCTGTTTTCACCGGCGTCCATTATCACTACCTATTAAAAGGCAAAATACGAGAGTGCGGCAGGTATGCATAATTGCCTCGCATTATAAATGTCTCACGCAAGTCATTTATGTATTCGCAAATGGCTACCAAATCGCTACCATATTATGTGACGTCACCTGGGCGGCAAAAATTCTTTAGTGAACTAACCTTATTAGTAAAGTAATCTTGGTTAGTAAAGTAATCTTGGTTGAAACAGAGCCAGAAAACTTCGCCACGGTTATCATGCGACCAGCTGAACTTTCCGCAGATGGGAGACACTGCTACGGAGTTGAAGAGGCTAGTCCAGGGCGTAATTCTTTTTCCAATCAAAGGAAGGCGCTATACGGAGTATATCCCAGTGCGTCATTGTCAAGTGACTTACGACACCTTTATCCGGCCAGCTGTCTGCGTGGTGTAGTGGTTGGTTAGCGCACTCGCCCCGTGTTCCGAGGACCGAAGGTTCGAATCCGCCGGCGGGCTGAAATTTTTGGCGCGTTGTGGGTTTGTAGGCTGTAGGTTAGGTCAAGTTAGTTTAGGTTAGTTTGTTAGTTTTTGTTTGGTTTGGTTACAAAGAAGCATCTTCAGGTATAGTGCCTACCTTTGGTTGGAAAAAAGAAACACGCAGTCCATGGATGGCTCACGCCGCGCTACATTTATGAACAGGCATTAGTGACGCAGTTCTGAGTCCACGGGTCCGGCACTAACATCAAATTCGGTTGATACGTTCAGAGCATATTCCCAGGAATATTCACCGCGGACGGTAAATTTCCCGAAAATGGTCGTTCGGAGTCGTTCCCGGATTTAATAGGTGTTCTCTATGTGATGCCACAATGCGTGCGTGGTCCTCGGCATCAGTATTTCGGCTCGTGGGTCGTTCACATAAATCTGAGCAAATGAGGGTGGCTGGTCTCCGTTGGCTTCGAGTGGTTTAAGTCGGTCCCGCAGTCCGCACCACATGTACACGGCACGTACCCGCCGGTGCCAGCAGGCTGTGGTACCCGTCACGGCTCACGCGCAGACATCGACGACAGGGCCAGCGCCGAGTTCAGACTTCAGATGCCTGGAAAACTGACGGAAGGTACGCGTTTCCACACCGTCGCCAGCCCAAAGATGGCGCAGCACAGGTGGCGGGGCCGGCACGGGGTCAAGGAGGACCTCCCCCAGCACCCACCCCACAGCAGAAGGTGGCACGCTCACCCAACCACCGTAAGGCCGCACGCGCTACGCCAGCCTGCAGCCGCTCCCCTAGCATCATAGCATTAGTTTGCACTAGAACACACAGGGTGTAACGAAATTATCCGGACATCTATTTTTTCGCCATATCTGCTCGCACAGTTTCTTGTTTAATGTGGAAGCTGGAAAATTGGATGAATGCATATTATCACAGACGGTGTCTCGGTCTAAACTGTATTCGAGCCGGCCAGGTAGCCCCCGGGTCACAGAGGCAACGCCACACGGTTCACATACGAGTGTCATGAGCGCATGTCACGAGCGCAAGTACGCGTGCACCGGCGCGGCGGCCGCCAGCTCAGCTCCATGACACTCCTCCACCCCGAATACTTGCACAGCATGGACAAAAAATATGCACCTCACAGAACAAATAACAACTGAAACAAAACGCCTACTCATAGCTCGCCACGTATCGGTCTGGGGGCCGCAGGGTGGACCGGTCTCTCAGCCGGTACCGCGGCGCGCTGGGAGAGGGTGCGGACGGCGGGACGGTGGTCACACCCGGCGCGGGCACCGCTCCGGTCAGCCCTGGCGGCGCCGGAACAGGCGGCCGGCCAGGAGCAGGCGCTCGATCAGGAGCCGGCAGCCGGTCGGGAGTGGAGGCCAGTTGTCCGGGAACGGGAGCATGCCGTGCAGATGCAGCGGCGCTCTCCGTGACCGGATCAGGAGCAGGTATCGGTGTTACTCTGGAACGGAGAGGATCGTTAGCGACATGCGGAACAGCTGAATATCGCTCACGAACCTGGTCGGTGTGCCGCACAATCACCCTTCCGTCATTTAGCTCCACAGTGACCTTAACTCCCTCTACGAACACTACACGACCGGGCGCCCACCGACAACGTTCCAATCCCTGCAATCTATCGACAGCAGGCACATACACAGGGTCACCCGGGTTCAGACATCGTTCACGGGCATTTCGATCACGGTACGTCTTTTGAGCCTCCTGCTGTCTCCGTATACGCTCCTGCCTATCTGGTAGCACACCATCTAAATGAGTGCGTGGCACACGACCCAGAAATAATTCGGCGGGCGTACATGAGGTCGTGGTATGCGGTGTTGTGCGGTACCTAAACAGAAATCGAGAGACCTTGGTCTTAATGGACCCCGAGATCTGTTTGTACAACCCGTTTTTGAAGCTTTGCACGCTTCTTTCGGCTAAGCCGTTTGATTTGGGTGATAGGCTGGGTGTCGTTAAGTGCCTGATCCCATTTACACTGCAAAACGTTTTGAATTGCTGTGATACAAAACACTGGCGTAGTCTGTCACTAGCACTGTTGGCACTCCCCAGCACGCAAACGACGCTCGTAATTTTCAATCGCGATCAGTGAGTCGGAGGAACGAGTTGGGTAGACGTCCATCCATTTGGAGTGGGCGTCGACTATCACCAGAAACATCTATCCGTTAGCCGAGCAATAGTCTACATGGACTCGCTGCCAGGTCGAGTCGGCCACTGCCAAGGATGCAGTGGAGCGTCAGGGGCCCTGCCCTTCAGTTCCTGACACTTCACACAACACTTCACGATATCACGAATGTCGTCATCGATTTTTGGCCACCAAACATACATTTTAGCCAACATTTTGGTTCTACACTCGCCAGCATGACCTTCATGTAATAACTTTAACATGGCACCCCGTCCCTGCGGCGGGACCACCACTCGTGACCCCCAAAACACAGCCATCCTGCGCACTCAGTTCACCTATACGGGACCTGTACGGCTGAAAATCAGGGCTGAGGGAAACACTATTGACATCTGGCCAGCCATCTCTGACATATCGATGTACCGCTGACAACACGGGACCCAGAGCGGTCCACCGCTGTATCTGGGAACACATTCACTGGGGATGAGTCGATGAACTCAAGTAAATGGACAGTCTCAGCCGGAATTGGAACGCTCGAACAAGCCTTCTCGCACGAAGGCAGCCTGCTAAGCGCGTCACAGTGGCCTTGCTTAGATCCTTGCCGGTACTCAAGGTGGTAGTCGTAGGCCCCAAGCATCAGAGCCCAGCGGACCATCCTAGGTGACGCCATCACGGGCAAAGGTTTCTGCTCTCCTATGAGGCCTATGAGAGGCTTATGATCTGACTGTATAGTGAAAGTTCGCCCCGCTAGGTAATAGTGAAATTTCTTAACGCCGGTCACTACAGCTAATGCCTCTTTATCAGTCTGTGAGTATCTAGTTTCGGTGTCATTCAACGTGCGCGAATAGAAGGCCACAGGTCGCTCGCCCTGTGACGTCCGCTGACTCAACACACAGCCAATGCCGACCGGTCCCGCGTCACAGGCGAGAACCACCGGAAGGGCGGGATCAAAATGGGCTAGTACAGGAGGGCTAACTAGCATCTCTTTGGCTTTCCGAAAAGCAGACTTCTCTGCCTCAGCCCACTGCCAGGGCTGATCTGCCTTTAGAAGACGATAGAGCGGAGCCAAGACACTCGCCAGGTTCTCAAGGAATTTCCCATAGTAGTTGATTACTAGCCACTTACGCAGTTCCTTAGCATCCCGCGGTTCCGGGGCACGGACAATCGTGGCCGTTTTCTCGTCGGTGGTCTCCACACCACGGCTGCTTATCCTAAGCCCCAGATAGGTCACGCTGCTGGCGCCGAAGCTACACTTGGCCTTGTTGACCCTAAAACCCGCTTCCTCCAGCCGTCTAAGAACCTGCCGGAGGGCCTCGTCCATGCGCAGCGGCATCGACACCCGCGACTACAATGTCGTCCAAGAAGACCCCAACGCCAGAGATACCAGCCAGGACAGTTTCCAGCGTCCGCTGGAACAGCGACACTGCACTCGAATAGGCGAAGGTCAACCGAAGGGGTCGAAGAAGAAGACTCCTCGGGGTGTTTACCGTGAGATACTCGCGGGCCTTTTCATCTAGCGGAAGCTGATTATACGCGTTTTTCAAGTCGATCTTTGAAAATATGGTACATCCCGACAGTTTTGAGTACAGTTCCTCCACACGCGGCAAGGGATACTGCTCTGCCTTAGCAGCCCTGTTGACGGTCAAGCGGTAGTCCCCACACACCCGTATTGACTGACCCCCAGCCTTGGGGACAACCACCAAGGGAGCCACCCATTTGCTGTGCCGTACCTGTTCCCAGAGTCCGCCACGGATCTGGTCCTCCAGCTCGGCGTCCACAGCTTCCCTGAAGGCCAGCGGTACGGTGCGAGGCTTGAAGAAACGAGGCTGGACGTCCGGGTCTACGTCGATGCCGACTTCCCCGCCTCGATAGCAGCCCAGCTCCTCCTTGAAGACGTCAGCGAACTCGTCCAGGATGGGCTGCACACGGGTCTCCGCAGTCACTCGACAGATGGAGGGCCAGTCGAGCCTGATGTGTCCCGGCCAGTTCCTGCCGAACAGCCAGGGCCCGCCACCTTCGACTACGATGAGAGGTAGTCGCTGAGCCTGTCCGCCGTACTGAACGTTCACTGCAGCCTGCCCCATGACTGGCAGCTGCTCACCGCTGTAGGTCTTCAGCTTCACCGAACACGGCTCCAGCTTCGGCCCTCCACAGGGCCAGAGCTGCCGAAACCCGGCGTCAGAGCAGACCGAGAGAGTCGCCCCGGTGTCCAGCTCCATCTCGACCTTCTGACCGTCGAGCGCTACCGGCACCATCAGCGGCGGTCGCCTGACACCGAGGCCGGTCCGGACGGTGAAAATGCTGTACACCTCCTCACCGGTCCCGGGACTAGAACTCCTCGGTTGCGTAGTGCCGTCCTCTCTGCTACCCTCCTGCGCGTCCGACCCTTGTAACGCGTCGCCATCAGCCGAGACATGGCGGAGGTGCTGCTGGTTCTTCCTGCAGGCAGCTCGGACGTGACCCCTGAGGCCACAGCTGTAGCACACCTTATCGATGAACGGGCACGTGTCCGGCTGATGATACCTCAGGCACCTGAAACAGCTCGCCGCCGTGCTGTCACCTGGCCCGGGCGTCGTCCTGTCACGCTGAGAGCGCAGCCGACCACCAGCTCTGGAGTCCGCTGCGCCGCCACCGCCGTCCTGTAGCCGGCAGGAGCGCGGGCAGCACCGGCACCCCTAGAACTGCTACGCAGCCGCAGCGGACCCGGGCACCAGTCAGCCGATGAACGGAGGCTCCATCTGCTCGCTGCTCAGCACCGCCGCTGACCTCAGCCGCACTCGCTGCCGCCGACTCGTGTGCCTGGGCCAGCTGCTCCGCCGACTAGAGCGTCAGCCCCGGCTCACTGAGAAGCAAGGTTGCAGCAACTCGTTCCGTATGCCACAGACCAAACGGTCACGCAGCATTTCATTAAGGACATTAGGTGCGAACGAACAGTCTTTAGCCAGCTTACGAAGCCACGCTAGAAAATCAGCAACTGTCTCACCGTCATTCCTGAAGCACGAATGAAACCGGAATCTGGCCACTATTTCAGATTTATCCGGCTCGAAGTGACTTTGCAAAACGCTGACCAGCTGATCGTATGTTTTCTCACTTACAGTGGCTGGGCAATAAGATCTTCCAGCAGACCGAACGTTTTTGCGCCGATCGCACAAAGCAGCACGGCCCGCTTCTTTGCTTCTTGATCACTCCCGATATCTTGCCACAAAGTACTGATTTAACCGCCGCGTAAGCACCGAAGCACTCAACGTCCGCATCGAACTCGGGCGCCCTGCCCGCCATCGCCGCGTATTCGAGCCGGCCAGGTAGCCCCCGGGTCACAGAGGCAACGCCACCACGGTTCACATACGAGCCCCCAGCACGGATGTCACGAGCGCAAGTACGCGTGCACCGGCGCGGCGGCCGCCAGCTCAGCTCCATGAGACATATCTGGTATCTGCTCTCAACTCAGCAGTGACTGACCTTGCGAAATGACTCTGCTCTGAGTAAGAGTCGAGTCGCCAACGGTTTCATTTGATAGTTTCGTTCAAGGAAGTGGAGAGAAGGGAGTACAGTCTCTCGTTTCGTAGTAAGACTAAGTGTTGGTGGCATGGTGGCATGAGCCAGGAGGTCTGTCAGCAGCTGGACATCAGCAGCAGCCAGTAGCACATCTGCCTGAGGCGTAACAGACTGGGACTTGGTGGCAGACTCAGTCCGGCCTCGATCGCAAAAGGCGCCCTTGCCAAGTGGTGAGAAGAGTTGTCAAGATAGCGACAGGGAACCGCAAACAGACTCGAATTCTTACCAAGGCAGATAATAAGAGGTCCCACATAATGATTCACCATTACCCGCCCTTTAGCTTGGTTTTGCTGCCTTCAAACTGAAAAAGACAATGAAATTGACGGGAAAACAACCAGTCCACCACCTTTGGACTCAGGCCAGGGCGTGCCACTGGTCGAAGGAAGAGATGAATGAGGTGGCCTGGTCGGATGGGAAGCCGTTCGAGCTGCGATATCCGTTGAGCCGTCAAATTGACCATGTGTGGGCTGCCAGCAGCTCGAACGGCGTCGCCCGGCGTCAAACATCCGGCCAAAATCTAGACCTGAAGCATGTTCAGCTGCTGTGTAATATTCAAGCTGTTCATGACGCCACAGAAAACGACTATCAGTGAGAAGTATTACCGGCGCAACATCTTGGCTAGCGATTGGTTAGAGCCACTCAACCAGGCTGCACAGGTGGGCTCAGTTTCTGAACGTGTACTGATGCCTGATTCAAGCCGCGCAGTTTTCATGCGGGGCGGCGCACCACCATGAAGTCCCTAGCAGAATGATAAGTGATGCCGAGAGGACCTATTTTTCTTTTCAGCTTCACTGGGGGGCCAGCGGCATCACTGCGGGGGCTACGCCCCCCCCCCTAGCATCTCAGAGGAAGCCCTGGGGGCCAACCATGTGTTTTGCCCCCCCCCCCACCCCCACACCCACTTTTTACTCGAGGCCCTCTCGTCTAGGACGTGGTCACCTTCCAGAATAAACAAACTCGGTAAAAATAAGTTCCACGAATCCCCACGCACAGAGTCCAAGGGACCCTTGTTGATCCAAGGAGGCCCTCTATCCATACTCGTCAGCGGAGGCCCCTGGAACTGATGCCCTGAGAGGCGCTAGTGGATCTGAGGAGGCCCCAATATCCACACTGGTCTGGGGAGGCCCCCGACACTGGCGGTCTGAGAGGCCCGTTGGCGTTATCCACACTAGTCAGAGGAGGTCCCTGAGACTGGTGGTCTGGGAGGCCCCCCCCCCCATCCACACTAGTCAGAATTGGCCCCTGACATTGGTGGTCTGGGATCCCCCTACCCTCACTAGTCAGAAGAGGCCCCTCTATCCTCAATAGTCAGAAGAGGCCTCTGAGACTGATGGTCAGAGAGGTCCTAATGAATCTGAGGAGGCCCCTCTATCCACACTGTCCTAGGGAGGCCCCGAGACTGATGGTCTGAGAGACCCTTTTATTTATACTAGCCACAGCTGCACAGGAGCCCCCTGAGATAAATGGTGTGAGAGACTCTTCTATTTATACTAACCTAAGGGGCCCCTGGGATTGATGGTCTAACAGGCCCTTATATTATACTGGCCGGAAGAAGGCCAATGAGACTGATGGTCTGAGAGACCCTTCTATTCACACTGGCCAGAGGAGGCAATCGAGACTGGTGGTTTGAGAGGACCTACTATTCATAAAAGGCAGAGGGGGCCCATGAACTTAAGGGTCTGAGAGCCCCTCCTATTCATACTAACCAAGAGACGACCCTGAAATTAATAATCTGCGAGGCTCTTCTATTCATAGTATTGACAAAGGCAGCAACTCCACATGGGCGTGGCTATTCTGTGTCTAGTCACAGAGAGTTAAAAAGAAAACATACTCAGGGTAAAATGGGAATAAAATTTTCCGTCAGAAATCACACACCCACGCACACACCAGGCACTCAATGCACACGCCATACGCAATCAGATCACCGACAATAACAGCCTCTCGGAACCCTATCAGAAGTGCGCCTTTACTGCTTTCTTAAAACTGTCCGGGTCGAGATCTAAAAGGGCAGCGGGCAGCTGGTTTAAAAGCGCGGTCGCTTGGTGTGAAAAGGCCCGCTGCCCAGCCGCAGTGCGCGAAACCGGTGGCCGTAGGCCGGTCATTCCGGGTGGTGCGGTCACCACTGGCCCGCGACCCAGCGTTCGTGGCGAACAGTGAGGCGAGGACGGTCGGTTCACCGCGCACAATCACACCGCGCGCGACAGTCACCGCTGCGACCCGGTACATGTCACTGGCCGATTTGAGGCGCAGGTCATCCCCCGCGCGAGATACGTGGTCGTACTTTTTGAGGCCGGTAATAACTCTTGTAGCGAAGTTAATAATTTTGAGAAGTCGGCACAGTTATCGGCGCAGAACAGTTTCCGTAAACAGATATGCAGTATCTCACGCGCGAGATGACCAACCCCTCAACAATAGTTTTCAGTACGTGCTGCGGGAGGAAATGCTCAGGTGGCGGAGACCGATAAGGAGGCCGGTACAGTGGCGAACCACGTCACTGACGTGGTCACGGTCCAACTCAAAGACGGTCAAACAGCACGCCAAGGTTTTCGACTGTCCGGCTCTCCCGAACAGCCCCACCACCGACCCGTACGCTGACAGGGGGGAGGTACGGGGTGTTCTGACGGGTGCCGAGGAGAAGGATTTCAGTTTTGGACGCGTTGAGTTTTAAGCCATGGCATGGAACCAAGCAGACAAGGTGGAAAGGGTAGATTCCATGCGTTGGATGAGGTCAGGAAGATTGGCTTTGACATCGGACAACAGGATTTGGGTGTCGTCAGCGTACTGAGTCAATGGGCGTCCGGTGCGTGCAGGCTGAGGTCGTTAGAGAAGGTGGTGAATAGGAGAGGACCAAGGACGGATCCCTGGAACACTCCCGTGGTGATAGGAAGGGGATTTGAGACATACATACCAGCCAGAGAAAGCCCCTGGATTGATGATCTAAGAGGCTTCTATCTAAGTTGCCAAAGGGGCCCCTGAGACTGACGGTGGCCAGAAATGGCCTTTGTGACTGATGGTCTGAGAGGCCCTTCTATTCAAACTAGGCATGGGAGGCCCCTGAATAATAGTCCGAAGTCTCAGATACCTCCTCTGACTAGTGTGGACGTGGATAGCCTCTCAGACCCTCAGAGGCCGGTATCCCTCAGAGGCCGGTATGGGATATTAGAGCTAAGTGAGAGCT